>NW_024884944.1:2169613-2295360 GCF_019232065.1 Centrocercus urophasianus
AGAAAAAAAAAGCACTCAGCCAACAGGGGCATCCTGGTGACAGTGCCTCTAATGTACTCTGGGAAATGTGGCATTTTGATGGTGAGACTTCTGCCTCACTTGCCATTTAATGTTAAGAGGCTTGTACAGTCAGCAGCGTTTAAAGAGTAATGACTGTTTTCATGGTAAATGCTCTGTTAAATAACCCTGGATTATTGTGTTGTGCTAGTGCATATATAAAACGGCATCTCAAAAAAATAATAATTGTTTTAGAGCTAATTGATGTTTTTAACCAGCTCCGTGCGCGGAATTTTTATTTGGTGGAGGGACGGGCTGCCGTCAGGAAGATGGCAAAGAAGACAGGGAGGCTTCAGCCTAACAAATCCAGTCTGTCTGGTGGCCAGGACTGCTTCTGAGAAGGTTTGAGCCATCTGCACTGAAATGCCAAAGGGACTTCTGCATCCTGAGTATGCACGTCTCCAAAGAGCCCCACAAACAGTCAGTGAGATGCTGGAGAGTCGTCACTGCAGGGCCACCATTGCTCTCAGCCCTGCTTTCAGCATCTACTTACAACATCTCTGACCTCAGCTGCAGTTGTCCATGCAGTGGTATTTCAGAGTCACCTGGAACTCAGAGAATGTCACTCCCAGGGGATGACACAGAGGCAGTGCTGATCCTCCACCCCTGTCTACCACTGCAGACAGCAAAACAAACCTGTTAGTGGCACGGGGCTGATGAATCACTGCTGAGCAATGCTGCCGCAGGAGCTTAACCATGGCTGCTCCAGCAGGGATTTGGGTGGCTCACCTCCCTCCCCTCCATCTCCTTGAGGCCAGCCTCCTCACCAAGGCACACAAATCACAGCCTTCGGGCCAGAAAGAGCCACTCCGGGACCCTCGTGCTGAGCATGCCACGATTCTGATCACATTCTGTGCAGAAGGATCTTGAGCACATTTGTTCAAGCTGCCCAGCTCCCTGTTTCCGCCCCGCGCAGTCTGCAGGCACTTCGCTCCTCCATCAAAGAGCAGAGAAGTACTCTTGCTTTCAAACCTGGAGCCTTTGAGCTGCTCTGGCAGCAGCAGCTTGGCTGACCCTTGGCTGGAGGCTTGCAGGGCACTCAAGCAGTCAGCTGAGTCCTGAAGCTTCACAGAGGCAGTGACTTTTTGGATGTGAAGTTAATCACACGAGCACGAGTCTCAGAGTTGCCGGAAGGGAGAGCGGGGCCATCAGAGACCACAGTTAAAAGTCTCAACAATCTCCTAAGATCTCCGTATCCAGACACCAGTGAGCTCAGATCACAGGGTGAATTGCAGCTCCTGGGGAGCACCTGCTGGGTCACCGGGTCTCATCCCTTGCAGTCAGGCAGATGATTAATCCAAAGGGTCCTCAGCATCCCCGCTGCACGGAGCAGCACGGAGCAAACAGCTCCTAACAAACCACAGACCTGCAGTGCAGAGGCCAAACACCACCAGCTCTGATTCCTCACAAGAAAGGAGAGGAGATGAAAGCTATTGCTGTGCCCCAGACCCCAGCAGCAGCAGGGAGCATGTAGAAGGAAAGCACTGAAGTGAAGCACGCTCCGAGGTGTGCAGATGGGCAGGGAGGAAAGCTGCGTGCTCCTCCAGCATGGCACGAAATAATTGGGCTGTAGAATCTCAGCAAAGACTGCCAGACAGGAGAGCTCAAGACCACAAAGCTGCTGGTTTGAAGTTGCTGCTCGCCCTTCAAAATCACTCCCATCCCTGTCCGTGCTAAGAGAGCATCCTTGCACCATTGCACAGACCTTGCAGCCCGTCCCAGCTCCCTTGCAATAGGAGTCACCAACTTTTTGCAGCCCTCCCCAGCTACGAGAGACTTGCAAGAGCAGCCAGAGATAGGTTTGAGTTGATAGCCTAAGAGACATTGCCCTCCTTCTTGGAGAGGTGATGAGAGCAGTGCCCTTTCTTAGCATCACCCCATGTACAGACTGATGTTACAGCCGCTGGATCACCCAGATAAAGCTAAATCCAGCTCTGTGCACACCGACATCATGACTCACAGCCTTCATGAAATGAGATACAGAGGGAGATGCTGAGGTCAAAACCTCCTCACCCACATTTTCTCCCCACCTTATCTCCTGCTAAACCTCATTTCAGAGCAAGCCATCCCCAGCTCAAGGACAGGACAGCTGTCCAATTCGCTCTCTTTCTCTTCAGAGGGAGCCCTTCCTTGCTCCCAAGGCTCTGTCTCTACCTCCTCTTTTCCTCGGAGGCATCTGGACCCCAGGAGGACGCTGCCCTAATGGGTTCCATCTCATTACTGCAGCTGCAATGTCAAACTCTGTCTCTCTCCATCCCTTCAGCATCTGTCTCTGCGGTATCGAAGTGCCTCAGATGAGTAGAAAAGTCTCTTTGTGTGTTTTCCCAACCCTTGGCCATACAAGCACCATTTAATCAAGCTCAGTAATGAAGCAGAAACAAGTCAGAGCAGGCAGTGCAGTGACACAAGGGGACAGCACAGCCCTGGAAGAAAAGAGAGGGACCAGCAGCTGACAAAGGTAAAAGCAGCAAGCAAGGGTCCAGAGAGCTCTGAGATCCTCCAAAGGCCCAAGCTCTCAAATAACCCTCAACCTATAACTTGAAGGTGGGGTTGTCAGCACTGCTCCCTGCGCAGGAGGGCTATTTATTGTCCTGTGGTCCTCAGGCTCGTCCTCCTACCTGATAAAAACAGCACAACCCACCCCCAGCACCCTTAAAAACAATCACTGCAAGCCCTGCAAACAGCGTTACACATTACACAACGATCTCATCTGCTACAGAACGAACAGGGATGTGCACAACTGCAGGATTACCACAGATGTACCCATCTCTGCAAGTCACCCTGGGCAGTGAGCAGTTCTGCCTGCACAGCGCCTGTCCCAGCTGCTGTAAATGCTGACAGCCCCTCACTCAGCAGTACAACAAAATGCTTGCTCAGTAATAAAAATTATTTAAAATTCATACCTACATTGGGAAATTATTCAGTAAACTCTAATTACTTATCAAAAGCTGCGACGATATTTTTTAAGGAGAGGGAGTGCCCATAAATACAGAGCCATAAATAAACTGCTCCTCAGTAGCACGAATTAATTTGTATTTAATTGCTAGAAATTGCTATCAATTACCAAACATTCCTTGCAGAATAGGCAAATTCTTTTAAGAACAATTTCAATTGCTAATTGGAAGTCATTTTTATTTGTTTGCCTTCTTTCTCATCTCCCAGCTCCTGCAAGGTGAAGCACCCATCCCACTCTGCAGGATCCGGGCTTCAAGGTGGGAGCAGCAAAAGAACTGCGAGTTACAACCAAGGATCTGCTCCTGAGATCTGGGAGTTGTACATCCAATATCAAGCAGAGGAACACCTCCCAGGGAGCATTCGTCTCACTTGTATGCAGACAGAGCAGCTCAGCTGAGGCAAAGCAATGCAGACACTGCAGGGAGCATCCCCAAACCCAACCCGTGCTGTACTGCTCCTCTCCAGGCACCGACCCTGCCCTCTGTCAGAGGTTGCCCATGCATATGCCGTGCAGCAGGAGACAGCACGCCGAGCAGCCCCAGCATCGCTTCTGATTCATTTTCTGGTGTTTTCTGCTTTGCTGTTGGCATAACATCCTATCAGCACAGTTAATTACATCCACGTTGAGTGTGAAGGGCAGGCTGATTCCCAGAAAGAGCCGCAGGCCATGCGATCCATCCCGCTGCTCTCACAAAACAACCTCCACGTCTGCTGACAAACCACAGCACGGCTCTCCCCGTACAAACCGCCCTTATGCTGCTCTTCCACTCACCCCCAGCTGTCAGCTCCCACCCCACCCCCAGCATCACTGATGGGAAATCAGGCTAAGGCTGCAGTACCCATCCACATCACCCAAACAGGCAGCAGGGATGCCTCAAAAGCGGTCATGCAAGCATGGAGGATGGAAAAGAAGAGGGGGACAAGTTGGATTATTGTGCTGCATTTGTGAATCTCCCAGCAAAAGGCAATTTAAGAGCTACCTGAGGGTCCTACAGAATTGGAGAATGGCAGAATCAATAAGGTTGGAGAAGACCTCAAAATCACCAAGTCCAACCCAACCCCATCCTCACCATGCCCACTGATCGCGTCCCAGATGGAATCATTCAGTCATTAAAGTTGGAAAAGACCTCAAGATCGCCAAGTTCAACCGAATCCCATCCCTGCCATGCCTACTGACCACGTTGCTCAGTACCACATCTACATCTATAGACACATTTGGGACAGAGGCAGGACATGGACGTAAGCTCTCAGCCTGAGGGGTGACCTGAGCGCTTTCTGAGCACAATATGCAGTGGGAAAGCACCGTGGCTCCAGCCCTGAGCTCATCCCACTGTGTGGAAACAGAGGTACATCTGTGGGTAAATTGGGATGGGACGTGCTGGAAGAGCTGCTGGTACCCATCACTGCAAAGCAGAGGGACTGGGGGTCCCAGGGCTGTGAGCCCAGCATCAAGGCATCACCCCCCCAGCCCCCAGGACCAGGGTGACACTGACATGGAGCCATGTGACACCCGTGACAAGTGGAGCAAATGCCACCGCATCTCCGCTCACCAGAACAGGCCTTCTGTGTCTAATCCATCATATTTGATGCAGATCTCTTACCCTGAAGTGTTGTCAATGAGGATTTAATTTAGCGCTAATTAGACAAATATTGCATGTTAAACAGCCATTGATTATTAAGAAACAGTGAGCACAGTTGAGCCGTGCAGCGTGCGGCGGACACGCCGTGTTATATCTGGGATGAGGCTGGTAAATGTCTTGCTGTTTCTAATCATCAGCTAGTAATTAATGTCCAATAACTTGTAACTTGGTTTATCATTATAGATTTAGGAAGCCAGCAATGGTACAGTATGTTAATTAAACATCAATTGATTATTTAAGGCATATAAAGATTTAACAGCTAGGTGATAGATAGACAGAGTTGTTAAACTTTAATAACCGTCACACATTCCCCTGTACTATTAACTTAATGACAAAGAGGCTTGTTCTTGAAGATAACTTTGGAGTGTAAGCTGCAGAGGCACATGGCTCTGAGCAGCCCCGTGCTGAGGACCTGAGTCTTCCGCTATGGAGGAGAGGAACAGAAATCAGGGCACTGGGAGTCCTCACTGCACTGCCATAGACATCAGCCCTGGGGCAGGGAGGCGGGATGCCCAAAGGACCCGCCAGCATCCCACCTGCCTGCAGGAAAATGGATCAGAACAGACACACATGGGCTGAAGGCTGCAGAGATCCCCATGTAAGATAACGAGCAGCAGGGATCGTTAAGTGTTGGCAGCACTGCAGGAGCACACCAAGCCCTGTGCCCACTCTGCAGCCCTGAGCTGTACAGGTGGGTGCTGACCCAGAGCAGTTTGCTGGGAGGGTTCGGAGGACTGCGTGGGAGGAGAAGAAAGATGAGAAGCTGAAGCCTGCGGATGAAATGGAAAAGCTAAATGGCTTCTGAAGGGAAAAAACCTGCTGGACTCAATGGGTTTGGCAGCACCCCGCTAAGTGCAGCATCAGGCTTGAAAAACCATTGCAACACGGGTTTCAAAAAGCAAGAGTGAGCGTGGGGCAGGGGTCAGAGCTCAGCCCCAGCAGGACCCTGCAGCCAGGGCTGGGCCGCCCGCATGGCTCTTGGCTGGGGAGAGCTGCAAATTGCCCAACAAAATGAAGGTTTGAGGCATGAACCTGGCCTCAGGCTGTCACTAAAAGCCATGGGGCCACAGCATAACCCCCAGTACAGGAAAGGCTGTAAATTCATCCTCCAAGGGGTGATGGGAAGGAAAAGCAAGCAGATCTTACAGTGAATGCAATGTGCTTCTCTCTGGACACCCCTACATGGGACATTGTGAGATGGAGTGCCAGACATCAGTGAGCACAGAAAGCAGAGGAACAACCCAAAGAGTTCTGCTGTGCTCAGAGGGGTTTACCCACTGCAGCAGGGACGTCAGGAGCAACGAGGCAAGGCAGGGAAGTGTCGTGGCAGATAAAGGATCCTTCAGGTAGGAAACAAAACCAGCTTTGGAAATCTCGTGGAAGTGAGTTTAAAGTCTCTGGAGGATATCAATTGAGAGTCTGTCACTTGGTGTCAGGATAACTTTCCGGACAGCTCTCAGAGCTCGTTAAGCTCCCGCTTGGGCTGCATTTGAGCTCTGTTGGCAGCGCTGTCTGCTGGCACAAATGTTGAAATTAGAGATGAGAAAGGCCCATGGGTGCCTCCTGCCTCAAAGCAAGGCGCAAAGCCTGAGTGATGCATCAGCCTCGGGAATTCTCCCCAAAGCATGGGTGCTTGCACCTCTGGGACAAGCAGTGCCTGCTGTATGCAGTCCCAGCATCACCAACTATGGCCAAAGGGAGAAGAAACTCGCTGCTTCCCCCATAGCAGTCACTGCCTCTGAAGCCCTGCAAGCCTCCCACTGCTCCACCAGCTCCAGGTCCCCAACTTTAATTAAGTCCAAACAGCCTCATTGCAGGAACATGGGAGGAGAGGGTGACTCAGGCAGGGCTGGGACCAGCTGGCCTAATTACCATACAGTTAAGAATACTAATTAAAACCGGCCCACCCCCCAGTTATATATTATAATAATAAAAAAAACCAAATTAATCAATTCCACTTAGAGGGGTATATTGGAATAAGGAGCAAGAGTGGGGAGGGTGGCAGAGAGAGAGATCAGATGTGACACGAATGCTAACAGCTTCCCAACGTAGCATTGCTGCAGCAAGCCCCAGGCCTGGCTGCTTCCAACAGTTACTTTGAGTCTCCTTGGAAATGGGTTTAATCTTTCCCTCTACCTGCTGCTGCATCAGAGCAACTCCTGCGAGCACACAAAGGACCTTAAATCTCTGCTTTAACTGCCTTGATTGAATTAAATGCAACCACGCCATAAAGCAGCCTCTTCATTTAAGGTGCAAGCATGGAAGCTTTCTCCTCTGCTCACGGCTCTCTCCCTCTTTCTGAAATGATGAGTTGCTCGCGGGTTGTGCTCTTTTTAGAAAGAAAAAAAAAAAAAAGAAAAAAGTCATCTGATAAAGTGGGTTATAAAACTGGTGGTAGTAATAAAGGGAGAGCAAGGAGCCTGATGCAGAGCCGGCCGGGGAGGCAGAAAGCGCTGTAGGGACACAATATCTGAACTGTGATTAATATGTGACCCTGGGTGACTGGGGAGGGAGCAGCGCCCTGCTGAGAGGGGTGGAGGAACTGAGGGTGATGGTGGGGATCCTCAGTGTCACAGCCGAGGGAGGAGTGATGCCTATGGGTGGTGCAGGGGTGAAGCATCAGCAGTGGCTCAGCACAGCCACCAGTCCCCAGCGTGCACATCTCCCTGCTGAGCCACCCCACAGCTCCATATCCGACTGCTCATCCTCTCCCATGGTACCCAGGGATGTCCTGCTGCTCCCTGCCCCTCTGCCCACCAGAACCACGGCCTTCACCCAGGGCACAGACATGGCTATCGGCTCCTTTTTACGAGCCTTCATTGTTATTACCACCTATTTCTTTTTACATCCCTGCCAAAATACCAAACATTAATCTCCCTCGCTCCCTGCAGGCAAAACATGGGTAATTGGATTTATATGGGTTAGAAATTTGTTAGATTTTATATATATATATATACACACACACACATGCACGCGTAACAAACATAAATAAATAGGTGGTGGGGAGCTCTGCCGTATCCCAGCCCCACTACCAGCAGCATTCAGCCAAAGCCCGTTCATCTCCAAGGATCACAGCTCCCTGTGCTGCCAGCTGGCTCTGATTTAGGAACTCATCCCTCAGCGCTGCTCTCCAGCTCCCCGATGGGAGTCGCTGGTCCTGATTTTTACTTCCATTCCCTCCGTTTTTCCCTTTTCTCCCCCCTCAGAATCATAGAATCTTTGGAGTTGGAAAGGACCCTTTAAAGGTCATCTAGTCCAACCCCCTTCTTCCTCTTTCCTTTCTTGCCTTGACCATTCTCTTTTTCCACTCCTAACTTTGCCCCTTCTTGCACTTTTACCTCCATCCTTTTCCAGATAGAGCCAGCAGGTGCCAACACACACAGCAAGAGAAGAAAAGCCAACACAACCCCACACAGCCTGGCAGCCCCTCAACTTTGCACCAGCTCCTTGTTTCTCTGCTCCGAACTCCTCCTGCACCAGTTGCAGCACCGGGTGCCAGCAAAATCCCCCATCACGACCCCATCCTGCTCCACGCAGCTGCTGTTTTCCTCCTCCTCACGGAGAAGCAAGCTTTGAGACTTGCTTGTATCCTGAGAAACGAGCCCATCCGTGAGCACAGTCATGGAAATAACTCATTTTAAGCAAATCTCAGGAAACATTCATAAGAAAACAGAAGTACAATACGCGAGGCTTTGCACCGAATGTCTGACCTTGAAGGGTTCTGTCTGTCAAGGAAGACAAGACACATGGAGGCAAACCTGCAGTAAACAACCCATTACAGGCTACGAATCGCTGGCAGGGGCTGTGGGGGAATTATTTTTCTCATTAACAAAAAAAAGAAGAAGAAGAAGAAGAAAAAAACAGGACATCAGAACCCTCAAAGGCTGCTCGCAAGGACGGAAGGAGCAGTGATAGTCACCGCATCAGATATTCCTTATGAACTGCCTGCTCGGCTGCAGTATCTAAAGATTATCACTTAACACAATATGTCCAGCTGTTGTAAAGAGCATCTGCGTTGCAGGGCTGAGAAATGGAAGGCTCTGCGTGGAGGAGGCAAACTGTGAGAGCAGCTGAGGGAACAGAGGAACTCTTTGGAAGCGGGGATGTGGCAGCCAGCCTCTGTGCCCCCGTTCCCTTATGCAGCATTTACACCTAATCCCTTCCTAGAAACAAAGGCTGGCGCTCCTGGAGCAGCACGCTGATCCAGGGAAGGACAGCTATTACTGCTCACCAGCCAGGGGAGTTTATTATGCTTGCAGAAAGATTGCATGTACGCTATAGTGAACGGATTACTAACAGTTCAGTCTCATCCCCCGGAGCTGAATATCGCTGCTTGTTGCTATTTCTGGCTAGCAGAGCTCAACAACTGAGCGTGGAGGTTGGTTTCTCACTAGTAGGGGGACTTGTGTCGGGCCTTCGAGGTGACAGCAAGTGACATCTATGCCTCCTGGCACAGAGCTGGGCTGGGCCTGCTGCATTCTGCTGTGCATCCAGCAAGGCTCCAGCTGCAAAACATGGACCGCTAAATGTGCAGCACTGCCGCTTGAGATGGCATCTGAGGCACCAACATCTCCAGTGGGGAACCAGCATCTGCACTGCAGCTCCAGCATCTGCACTGGGGAACCAGTATCTGCACCAGAGCACCAACATCTGCACCTTGGGCCTCCATCACCTGCACTGGGGCTCCAACATCTGCACCTTGGGCCTCCATCACCTGCACTGGGGCTCCAACATCTGCACCTTGGGCCTCCATCACCTGCACTGGGGCTCCAACATCCGTCCCCTTGGCCAAGGGCTGGCCAGGACGGGGCCCTCCCAACACCACCCTCCAGCCGTTGCAGCATTACAGTGAAATTAGCGGGCACTGTAATTATAACTATCAGGAGCAGATAAGACAAGTTAAATACCAGCTACCTGGGGAGAAATTATTATGCCAGCCAGGAGGATCCAAATGCCAGAATCTGTGGCTGTAATTTCACTGAGTCGCCAATTACAGCTCCTACATGCAGTGAGCTCTACCTTGGAAACGGCAGGTATATATTTAGCTGCTCCAGAAAACTTTTGGGGGAGGAGGGGGAGGAAAGGGGCAGCGATGGAGCAAGTCCTTGCTAATCTTCTCCCTGCTAATCCCCACGCTTTGAGCATCTGCACACAAAAAGCAGGAGCCTCTTCCCACTTCTCAGCACGGATTTAACAGCGGAGACGTGGCTGTGTTAATGCTCCTGTTCTCCAGGTTGCATGGGGAGTGTCAGCACCCCCATCAATGGCGAGGGAAACTGAGGGCTGGCAGCAAGCAAACCAAACCTGTGTGTGATGGCAATGCAGAAAGCAAGCAGCCAAGCTGACCTCTTGACTGCCCAGACCTACACCCACAGCCCACGGTCCTGCAGCTTGTATTCTGCAGGGAAACAGACTGCAATAGATGGTGACCAACAAAGAAATAAATAAAACATAGGAGAAGCAGCAGCGGCAGCGTTGTCAGAAATAATTAAAACTATAATTGCAAAAATAAATGGAGGAAAGGCGTCTCGTGGTGTTTTATTCTGGCTTTTTTTTTTCTTTTTTTTTTTTTCTTTTTTTTTTACTGTTGTTGTTTGTAATTGGAATTGTTCTCATACTGGCTAATGGACAAAAGACAGCCAGTCACTGGGGAGCTGGTAAAGCTACACCATTCTTTTGGTCCTTTTTCTTGACGAGAAATAGGGGGGGCGCAGTGAATGGAAAGGTGGAGGGGGGCTTTGTGGGAAAAAGCCTTCAAATACAGGGAAAAAGCATCTCTGCCATGTGCCTTAGTAGGAAACCCAGGTACAGATACCTGCTATTTTTGGTACAGTCAACCAGCTTTCTCTTCTAATTACCTCTGAGAAACAGCCACTACTGCCTCCGACCTACAGATGGGGAAACTGAGGCAGGGAGCAGCCAAGGAACCCCCCCAGGTGCTGATGTCCCTGCAGCTGAGCACAAGGCCCAATGCACCCATCCATCCCAGTGCTCCCTCCAGGCGCTCACACACACTGCCTCTGTCCTTAAAAAAAAAGAAAAGAAAAAGAGCCAATATTTCTTAAATACAGATAAAACTATAAAGCCTTGAAATTTTGAGCAGCTGTTGTTTTACGTCTTTATGAACTGTACTGATGCCTGTTATAAAAGGTCGATTTGCTGGCAGCACCAGCAATACGACCCAATTTACTATATATCCCTGCTTTTACACCACTTGAATATTTGCCACCGCAGCAGCTCTGCCTGCAGTTCAACCCTGGATTGATGCTGAACTCTGGCAATGGAAAAGAGGCTACAAAGTGCGATGCAGATGTGTTAAAACACACAGCAAGGCTTCAGGCTGGGCTCATCCTTTGGGACAACACCCCAGTGCCATCCCAAGGCAGCACACATCCAGCCTGAGGCTCTGCTTCCCAAAAGCAGAACTGAATCCATACCAAATCCCAGCTGGGCAATTAATCCCTACCCTTCCTTACTGCTACCAGTGTGCTTGCTGTTCCATTCCATGCCCCAAACTGGTGCACAGCTTGGGTTGCTGTTGCCATCCAAACACCTGCCCTGCTTCACAGCAGGCTCTGTATTTTGGAGTCAGAGAGCAGGAAGCTTGATTTTATTTTTAATAGCACACAGAGAATTTGCAAACTGCCGCCAGTTCCCCGGAGAGGAAAGGTGCATGACTATTATGGGAATTGTTTGTTCTTACAATAAAAAAAGTAGTGAATTATCAACAGTCTCTGCCTGTGGGGGAAGCGTTTGTTGCTAAGCTAAGATGACCCAGAAGTTGCCTGCAGATGGAGCCTTTGTTTCTGCAAGGATTCTGCAGAGCCTTCCCAAGAAAAAGAGTGGAGAAACGGAGAGGAGAGCACCCAAAATCCAACACAGGAAAAGAACACCCAGACTGAAAGGCCTCCATGTTCCCCCATTGCTACCACGCAGCTCTGCTCTCTCTCTCCACTCCCCTCTGCAATGAAATGTGGGTTTCAAGATCTCAGAACGCAAAGAGCTTCCATCAGCCCTACTGAAGCCAATGGCACTCGGAGGCTCAGCCCTTTGATGTCCCTTCTGGTGTCTGTGCTGGCTGCATGGGGACCTCCCAGACGTGGTAGGATGGTGGCTATGTCTACGAGTGCCATGACCTGGAGCTGTGGCTCTCAGTCTCTGGTCTGAGAGCCAAGCAACGAGTTGAGAGGAGGACAATGAAGCCCACACCCCATGCCAGCAGCTTGAGGCCAAATGAGGGTCCCCCACGCTGCATGTCCACCAGCAGCCACCACCCCTCTTGTAAGGACCCGAAGCCACGCTGAGAACCACGCAGCAACTTCTCTCTGCCCAGCAAAGCTCCAACACAGCTCAGATGAGCCCTCAGATGAGTTGCACGGTCCTTCAGCACACCACCACTGCACGTCGTGTGCCTTCTGCCCCCATATCACAGTGCTGGCTGCAGGTGCGTGGCTGCCTGCAGGGCAATTCCTTCCTCCTACTTGTCAACGGGACAAATAAATCCTTGCAATGCTCCACTTGTGCTTGCTGTCTGTAATGTCTTCCCAACCCTTAGCCCCAGAGAAGGCTGCTTGCTGCCCAGAGGCTGCAGGGAAGTGGGGGTAACACTAGGAAACAGCAATGCAAGATAAGACTGGGGGGCTTAGAGCAAAATGGAACGACTGCAGCAGGGAAAGCTGAACTTGAAGATAGAAAGGGAGATGAGAGCACAGGAAGGTGCACCACAGAGCATGGGCAGGATTAGATGCTGGGAAGGGAAATGGGCACAGAAAACACTTTCAGGGCAGGGATCCCTCTAAGTCCCAATGGGGGCTGCAGAGTTTACAGGAAGGCTAAAAGCTCCTCACGCCAGGGCTGCCTGCTTCACGAACATCCCCTCTCACCAAAAGGAGGCCAGAAGCTTTAAAAAAAAAAAAAAAAAGAAAAAAAGAAAGAAATCCAAGTCAGCCCTCTGCTGGCAGCAGCCTCGGCCAGCACGGAGCCCAGCAGCCTTTGGCCCTGGGGAGGGGGCTCAGCCCCTGCAGCTCTTGCTCCCAGCAAGCCCATGGGCATCACTTCTGCTGCCTGCCACCAGCATCACCTCTGGGATGGTGCTGTTGTATGGCACGACAACAAGGGTGTCCCAGTGGGTCCCCAGCCCCTGGCACAAAGCAGTATCCCAAAGCACTGCACCGCTGCAGTTCCCAGCGCACGTGCTGGGCAGGTGTAGTGACAACAGGGGCACATCTCTAGCCCTGGCCAGAAATCCATCCACTGCCTTCTTTCATGCCCACAGGGAGCCCTACAGCATCTCCTGGAGCTTTGCTCCAGAGGGGACAGCACTGTACTGAGCATCCCTGCCCTCCAGACAGCACCCAGCCCCTTTATCCACACTATGTACCAAATGTTTCCCCTTTCCCAGACCACGAGGAGCGTGTCTGACCCTGTACCTCCAAGCACAGCAGCCTCAAGCAGCCCCGGCTTCGCAGCTAACGGAGGGCACGATGCTCTCAGCCTGCTTGTGGCTTTGGGAGCAGCTGCTGTCTGCTGCAGCCCTGGCTTTCAGGTTTTGAGCAAGGGAACACGCGCAGCACGACCTGCACAGCACAACCCAAAGCCCTGACACAATCCTTGTGCTCTCTGCTCATCCACCTGCACCGTCGCCGTGCCTCTGAGAGCCCATGTCCTACACAGGTGATGCACCACGTACACCTGTAACTCGCTCAGGGAACGAAAAGGGATGCTGTGCTGTACTGTGCAACCTACAAGTGGCCCATCTGCATCTAAGCCGCTCGCATTTCTCCTCCAGCAACCCGCGTTAAGGTAAAACATCCATCAGAATTCATAAGATGCACCCCTGGAGTAAAAGATTGATTTGATATTAACAGATCCGTGCAGAGACTATCAAGCGATCGAGCCGAGGCACCGACACCTCCGAGGCATCGCAGCCCTGCAAACCGCCGGCACGGCGCGGACCCTCCTCCGCATGCAGACAACTTGCAGGCAGCGCTCAGTTGCCGTCTGCCACCTCGCCCCTTTGTCAGCCCCACGTCTGGCACCAGGCAGCGGCAGGAGGGGGTCGCTCCGCGCGCAGCCCCCAGCCACACATCCTCCCCAAAGCGGCTGCAAACTCACAAGCCGGTCCCAGGACCGCACGGCGCACAGATCCCATTACGCACACGGGGATCTCGCCGCACCACACCGATCCCATCACGACACAACAGCACAACGAGACCCCCCTTCCCCCCAGCACAACCCGAGGCAGCAGCTCCTACCTGAGCGTGGCACTCTCCCCTTGCCGCACAGTCACGTTGTCCATAGCTTTGGGGAAGGTGGCATCTCCGCTGCGCACGGGCACTCCTGCGGGCACAAGGAAGAGCAGCCTGAGACAGAGGACGACTAGGCACCTCCAGGGCAGGGCTAAGCACCCACCGACCCCCATCCTGGGCAGCAGGGACTTTTCCACCAGGCAAAAAACACACCCGACGAGGCCACCGGGAGCGAAAAGGGGGGAGAGGAGGGAGGGGGTGCGTGTGTGTGGGGACGGGGGGGAGCAAAACCACCGGGGCGGGCGCGGAGGCGAGCGATGCGGAGCTCCACGGAGATCAGGAGAGCCCCTGGAAAGGCAGCCTGCGAGCACTGAGCCTGCCGAGCGGCATCCGGAGGGAGTCCCCAGTATCCTCGGGTGAGGGAGGAGGACGGGAGGGCCGGGGGGAGGAGGAAGAGGAGGAGAGGAGGTGCGGAGCAAAAGACGAAGGTCACAGAGCTGTGTCTGCTCGAGACGCTACTTTAAGATTCAGTTGGGCACGCGCTGCGGAGAGCTGGCATCAAAAGTTTATAACCCAAGGAGGAAACGTAAGTGTCTCTGGCAGGAAAGGGAGGGCGGCCATAAAAGCAGGCTGGGGGAGCAGAGCGGGCTTGGAGTTGGGTCGCTGGCTGGCTGCTGTTCTTTTTGCTTTTTAAAGAAGAGAGGGAAAAGGAAAACAGAGAAGATGGAGAAAAAAAAAAAAAAAAAAAAAAAAAAACAAACCGCCCCAAAAAAACCAAAGCTCCCCAAAAGCCGATTCTGTCGCAAGATCGAAACTTCCCCGCGGAGCTGCAGGCGATGTCCGGACGCGGCGCTCCTCGGTGCCGGGTGCAGGAGGTGGCTGCGGGTTGGGGCTGCAGCAGGGGCTGCTCTCAGCGCAGCAGTGGGGCAGACGGGGCGCAGAAGGGCGGCAGCATCCCAGCCCCGGCGGCACGGCTGCTCGGGAGCATCCCTGCGCGGCACGCAGGCTGTCTGCCCGGGGTTGTCATGGCAGCGGCTCCATCACTGACCGGCACTTTGGCTCCCGCACGCTCACAGCACCGCACACCAGCAAAGGACGGCCGCTTGCAGCCCCGCACCCTGCGTTAACCCTCGCAGCCCCTTGCTGCAGAGAGGGCTTTAATCATGCAACACACGGCGCGCAGCTCGCAATGCAGCCCCCGAGGAGAGGCGGGATGCCGGCTGCCCTGCCCACCCGGCCACACCTCGCTGCTTCTTTCCCTGCATCCACCTGTTGATGCTTCCCTGATGCACGCAGAGCGGGGATGGCGTTCTCTCCTGTGTCTGTGCAGCAGAAAGGCTGGAAGGATGCTCGTGGTTAGGGCAGGGGGACGTGGTGTCCTCTCACTGCGTGTGTGCCCCAGAGGACTGCGTAGGATGCAAAGGAGCTCCAGGGCATCCCATGCTCTGTCCCTGCCATCCTCACACCTGCTCTGCTGTGACACTGCAGTCAGAAGCTCTTGGGTTCGCCGCTCCCACCAGAGCAGCCCCAGACACCAGCAATAAATAAATGCCTTGCTGTCCAGAGACAACCCCAAACCTCCATTCAGCTGCTCCAAGAGCAAAGGGGCACACCAAGACCTCACAGACCACCCAGACACATCTCTGTGCCTACAGACAAAACTCCATGCCGTGCTGCTGCTCCCCACACCATGCCGTACAACTCCTTGTGCCCACACCAGTAGGACAGCATGTTTGGGTGCCATCCCCCAAAGGGCATCTTCTGCTGCATGCCGCTTGGGAAAGGGGCTAGAGGAAGAATGGAAGGGCCTTTGAAAGGGTTTTCACAAATTCGTGGCCCCAGTCTAGTCCAGAGACCCACACATGGCTACTAAAACTGATGGAGATCTGCAAAGGTTTCGCATTGCTCCCGAGGCCAATTATGAGCAGAGCACAGTGCCAGTGAGACGCAGTGACCCTAAATACATCCCTAGCCACAGTCTAGCACTGCAGAGCTGCACGCTGGCTCCCGGCACTAGCTATGGCTGCAGGCACCGGAGGGATGCTCACTGCAGCTTGGATAAATAGGGCAGTGACGGAAGCATGGAGAAAAGCAGGGCTGAGTTTGCCATTGGAAAGTTAGCTTAACCCTGAATATGCAGCCAGCAGCAGGCATCCTCTGGGGGGAGAGAAGGGGATGAAGGACACCCCATCTCCTGCCTTATCTGCTCACACAGCACAGAGAAAGCAAAGCTGTGGCAGAGAAGGAGCAGCAGAGGGAAAGAAGTCAACACAAACCCACTGCAGCTCCCCACCCATCAGAGAGCCCAACCCCAAGCGCTGCTGAGCCTCCTCCAGCACTGGGAGCAGCTCCAGGGGCAGAATACTGCAAGGACCAGATGCTCCACTGGGGAAATGTTGTTTATCCCTTGGGACAGGAAGCTGTAGGCGAGGAGTGCGCATAGCAGCGAGCCTGCCAGAGACAGTGAGATTCAGGAAAGGAGAGACTGAAAGGGGAAGAAGGCTGTCTGCCTCCGAATGAGACTCTGAGGAGGCTGGAGAGACGTGGTTACATGAACAGATGCATAGGTAGGGCATAAATGGATAGATGGATAGCAGAAGTGGCTGCTGCAGACAGCTGGGCACAGGTGAGCATATATGGGGCACAGGGGAGGGGAAAGGGGGCTGGAAAGAGAGTGCTCTGCATATTTATGTAACAGAAACCTACCTAAATGGGTACGGACCCAACAGCCTGGAACAGCTCTGCAGGAGGCTGCAGGCAACACGCCTCAACCATGCTCACCCCCGAGGCCACTCTGAGCTCGGAGATACAAGGAGGAAAGCAATGTTTCAAATGTTTCAATGCAGCCAAGCTCCCCCACTACTCAGTAGCCCCAGTGACGATGCTTGTGCCTGGGAAGGGAAAAGGCAGCAGCAAGGGGTGATGGATGAGGCAGAAACACCTGCACGCTCCTCTGGGTAACAAGGGAGTGACATCCCACTGCCAGCTGCATACCATCACGGTCCCTTTGCTGCTTTGCCATGTGTCTCCCCTCACAGCAGCCCCCTTTGGGGCCACATGGTGATGCTCCACGCCATGAGCATCACCCCAAAGCAACGCAAACAGCTGGAGCCTCTCCTGCTCCGTCTTCTAGGCTGCCCCATCACTGTCACTGCCACTGAATGAAGGGAGCAAGCTGGCACATGGGGGAGAAAAGGGTGAGGGAGAGAAAGTTCAAAACGCAGGAGGCTGCAAAAATGCGATCCCAACACCAAGCGAGAAGGCAGGAAAGCAGGGCTGGGCTTTCCAGACATCTGCAGACCGCGGGTCGTATGGGGGGCTCTGCAGGTGGCCTCAGCTCAGGTCCATGTCCAATAATACCATGCAGCTAAGAGGGACTGGGAGGCTGGCACGAGCCCTGGGGGCAGCAGGCATATGGCAGCGGCGGATGCTGCTCCTCACGGTGACGTTAACAAGCCCTGACCTTCTCTCATCATCCCAGAGGCTCAGAAAGAAACCGAGACTGCAAGGACAAGTCCCTCCACCTCCCTCGCTGCCTTCCCAGCCGGTTGTCAATCTCTGCTTTTATTAGTGGCGCAGTTTGGCCTCTATCTCCCTTGGAGATTTCTCCCTCGTTGCTCTAATCAGGAGCTTGCAAATGTCAAGAGTACAGGCCTGGAAGTAATTAGTGAAGGACCGGAGCCCGGGGGCCATGAGCCGCTCAGCGGCAGCGCTGCTCCACACCGGGGAGCAGCCCAAGGGCTCCAGGACCCACTCACTGACTTTCTTCTCCAATCTCACATCATTTTCCCCTGCTGCAACAGAGGGAAGCACAGAGAAGCTGTGTGTGCAGCTCATAGTGAGCAGAGCTTCCCTGGCAATGCAGTGAGGGGTGGGCCACCCAACGGCACCAGAGCCCAATGGCATTTGGCCACCAAGTGCCACCTCTGTGCGTGCAGGCACTGCTTCACCCAGACGAGCCAGAAGAGCCCCAAGGATCACTGCTACCTCCTTGCAGATATTCACTACCCACGTCCTTCCCAGGAGCACAACCCATGGGCTTCCACTGTCCCAACCTGAACACGACATCCTACCCTTGACACAGTGGCAGCAGCAAGGTTTGCCCGTCCTTGGGCAGCAACTCCTGCCCAGACTGTGCACAGCCAAAGAGGAAAAGCCCTCACCATGCAGAGAAAACCACAGATCTTCCTGGGAAACAGCTTTCTTTGCGTTGCTCCAAGTCTCCAAGCCGTTCAGCCTCGTGCAAAAGGAAATGGGGTTAAAGCTTCACCCAGGAAAGCAAAGCCTCACAGAGCAGTAGGGAGCACTGGAAGGAGGGCAGAACACCAGGTATTTAATCAAAGCACCAAGCCCTGCTCGCAGGGTTCACCCCAGTGCTGGGGGAAGCAGAAGTTCTCCAGCACTCCCTCTGGAAGCCCCAGAGCTTGTTCAAAGCAGCACTGCTGCAGCTCCTGCCCACAGATAGCAGAAGCCAGGCTCCTTTCACATCTCACTCTGCTGGGGCATGGCAAATTTCTCACCTCGAGCTGCTCAGGCACACCAGATGGCCACAGCACACAGCTCAGCCCCACGGCAGATAGGCAGAGCTGCTCAATGTTGGCACCCCACTACATACGGGTGGCATCTGGGTGCAGGGCTACAGGACTCCTAACCACAGCCCTTCTGCACTGTTATCCCCTCCTCCTTTTCTCCCACCTCCTCCTTTTCTCCCACCTCCTCCTTTTCTCCCTCCTTCTCTCCATCTGTCCCCATCCCCCTTTCTTCCCCACCTTTTCTCCTTGCACGCTTGCAGCTGCTAATTTTTACCCAGCATATTTGGCAACTCAGCCCAACGCCTCTTCCCCCACACCTCGCCCTGCTTCGTGCTTTTCCCCTATTCTTATTTCTTCACCCCAAAGCGAGAGCATTCCCAACCTACCCCCTGGGAGATCCCATGGGCAGGTGTGCTTACAGCAAGAGCACCACCAGAATTAGGTAAATCCAACCTCTGAACGCACAGCATCCTTCTGCACTGCAAACAACACCAGCCAAGCAACTCTCTTCCCTATGGAAAATGCTCTTCCAGGATGAAAGCCTTCCTGAAACCATCCACAGCTGGTCCAGTGCTGCCCAGCTGCTCGCCCAGCAGCAGCTCTCCATGCAACGTGCAAACCTCTCCTCCTTTCCCCCCCCCTCACCCCCTTGGCTCTATCGGCCAGGATTTATTTATCCCACTTAATTTTTCCAGTTGTTTTATCTCGTTTTATCTTTGCACTAAATCAGGATTTCTCCGCCAAACCCAACTTTTATTTTCCGTGCTGTTTCATTTAATGCATTTTATCGCATGAATTTAGCAAAGGGAAAAGCTGAGGTAATTGTGAAAAAAACGCAGCCCATTCTTCAAATTGATCGCGCCGCTCGAGCTCGGCGTGGCAGAAAATGCAAACTCGAGGCCTGCTGCTCCGTCACCCCATGGACTGCATGCTGCCAGATCCCTATGGAGCTTCATTGGGAACTAAAGGCTCTGCTTCAGTGCACTCGCACCATGCCCCAAGGTGCTGATCGCTGGGAAGAAGCAAGGGCAAAGCATGGAGATCACCAGCAGGGCAGCTTGGCTGTTGCTTTAGCTCGGCATGGTGCAAATGGACCAGAGCACACCATCCCTCTGACGTGCCCTACATGCAGGTACAGACCCCCCCCAGCTGCCATAAAGCTGTGAAGACATGCAAGCCCAGCCTGGGGCATCACGCAGCCACGGCTGCAGCTCAGTAGGATGTGCAAACCAAGCTCCACTTCACACCGATGGTTTTAATGGGATTGCTTTACACTTAATACTCAGCGTGCAGCTCAAATCCCTGGATGAGGCAGACAGATGGCATGCTCAAAGCAGAGGAAAACCTGACGGCACTCAGAAAGGAGGCCGTGCTGATGGCACCCACCTCGCAGAGCTAAAAGCAGCCGCCCCTCCTTTACACCAAACAGTAAAGAAAAAAGCACTCTGCAAACACTCAGTGCTGCTCAAGCAGCCCTCAAAGAGGCCAAGAAACTCAGGTGGAGCAGAGCAGGACCGAGCCTGAAATTCAAGGATTGCATTTTCCAGCAGCGCTTCTGACAACAGCCCAAGATTTGATTTTTCCTGGGGAGGGCAAAATGTTAAGATCTGCTTTGCGTTGCCAAGATTCTGTGTTGCCATTACTGTTGGTACGCAGTTGTTTGGGCAAGTTTTCAGCTCCCATGTGTTTATTTTTCCCCTAAGAACCGTCTCTCAGGGGATGGGAGATGTGGGCGATTACAGATGTGACATTTTGCTTCATTAACAAAACATTTCCGTACCAAAACACGTGACTGTTCACCCCATTGGATGCAGGAAGCTGCTTTGGAGAAATCACAGAGCAACAAAAACATTATGAATCCTAGACAGCTTCTGCAAATATTATCATCTCTGCTTCACCCCATTACGGCACTGCCAACCTACCCCATCATCACAGCGCTGCACACCCACCCCACTGCTTTGTACAACCCGTGTTGGTAACAGCTCTGGGTCTAAATCCCAAATCTCACACCATCCACAGCCTGTAGAGACCCACAGAAAAGCAGTTTAGGGCCAAATCAGACTGCTGCTAAAAGGAGGAACTGGGAGCAAGAAGGGGAAAGTGTTGGGGAAAGTAAGCACAGGGCCAGGGGTGCAGGCAGGCGGCACTTGGATGAGTCCAACCCTGCTTAGGGAAAGGACATGGAGCAGGAATTCAAGGCCTGCTTTGTTACCGTCCCACACATAACTGCTTTTCCATACTGGAGATGCTCAAGGGAACCTGAATGTGTGGCAGGTAGCTGTGTGAACATTGCCCCATGCCTTGGCCTCTCAGCCATCCCCCCCAGCCCAAAGCAGAGGGACTTTCCTTCCACCTCCCAGCAGAACTACAAGGCTTGTTTTATAGATGCTCACAAGGCATTTCGTGAGCTCTTAACAGAATGAATAAAAGAATAAACAGATAGCACACAGCCCTGTTTATCCTCTTTCTAAATACGATGCCACTGCATAGCCTCCAGGCTTATTTACAAAATACAGAGACGTACGAATGATCAGAGCACAGCCGTGCCACCTACGCTCCATGCTGTAATAGGGAACACGAGGCTTCGGCTGCCCTGGGAGCTCAGAAACAATGCCCCCCAGCACACATATGGAAAGCCAAAGGAAGAAAATCAAATCAACCCAGTCTCCTCAGCACGCACTGCTATTTTTCCACACTAGGGTGACATGAGGGCCACCCATCTTGGTGGCTACAACCCACTGCCCTGCTCAGAGGCAGGTAGGAGCAGGCAGCCCACAGCCCTGGGCTGAGCAGAAAGCCCATACGAGTGCCTGCAAACCCTGGTGCCCTGCATATACACATTTATACACACCTAGAGGTATATATATACCCACAGATATATACCTATTCCCCTCCTTGCATGCTCTGCTGGGTCTGTGCTCTGCTGCTGAAGGTCTGGGCACTTACCCTCACCTCTGAACCACCCCAGCTTTGCAAGCTGCAAGTCTCAGCAGGAATAAAAGCTCTCCAGATTTTCAGCCAGTGGTTTCTTTTTTATTATTTTTCAATATATATTTTTTTTCCACCTTTGAAATTCTTCTAAGGGCTGAAGCTTGGAGGGGGAAGAAGAAACAACAAAGAAATATTTGGTGAGGGAAGGATGTCAGCTCCTGCAAGGCCCGGAGAAGTTCCCTGGGAGTTTGATTGGAGTGGCTACCTGAGCCAGAGCACCTGCTCTGTGTGCACGTCGCTGCTGATTTATTCCCAGTGGTATCAGCACATGGAGATAAATATGCAAGCTGCACAGCCAGGGTGTGAATGTGAGCAGCTCCATCTTCCTGGGTCAGTTTTAATTCATCTTACAGAGTCAGCCAGGTCTGAGCCACTCGCTCCTGACTCCAACCCAATTCTCTTCAAAGCCCAGGTCTGTCTGGAATCTGGGATTTAAATCTAGGTTTGCAGCAAAGGAAACGAAGCACGCTTTATGAGCAAGAGGAACCTTAGGGGAGGGTTTGACTGCAGTTTCAAAGGCTGAGCAAGGTTTTTGTACACAGCGCTGCCTCCGTTCTGCTCACTGTCAGCAATCCGTGCTATCTCCGTGTTGCTGACAACCCGACAATCTCCGATACTGCAGCAAGGTAACAACCTGCAGGCTGCAAAGTGTGCTAGCTCGTTTTCCAGTGGGAATAACAAAGCACAAAAAGACAAAGGAAACCAAATAGGTTTGGGGATGCAAGACACTTGCCCAACTGGAAGCGTCCAGGGTGTTTCCAAAGCTCTGGTGGAAGCACAGCCTTGGAGAACCCACAGAAACAGAGATTTGTTCAGGTTTGAAAAGACCTTTGGGATCCCCAACCCAACCCATCGTGCCCACTGCCCACCACCCTCAGTGCCACATCCCCATGGCTCTGCAACACCCCCAGGGACGGTGACCCCACCACTCTCTGTGCAGCAGTGCCCACGCAGCACTGCCCCTTTGGAGAGCTTCTTCCTAACACCCAACCTGGCACAAATTGAGGCCATCCCCTCTCACCCTACTGCTGTCATCTGAGAGAAGAGACCAATCCCCACCTGCTACAACCTCCTTTCAGGGAACCATAGAGAATACGAGCCATAGCTGGCTTACCCCTAAGCAGCCCAGTGCCAGCAGAACGACACCCCTGTGTCAGCCCCAGGCAGGAGTGTCAGACAGCACAATGAGCTCACAGCCCCATCGCTGCCTCTGCCTGCATCTCCTCCCGTACGCCGCATTTGAAGTCGGCATTTGTCACCTTAAGCAGCTCTCGTAACACAAAGCAAAACTGTCAAGACAAATATGAGCGCTGCAGATGGGTGGCATTTTCTTCCTAACTGCTTTATTTTTATTTATTTGTGGTTTTCCCCTCCCATCTCCTTCGCCCTTTACAGCTGTCCCTGTTATAGCAGCTCGCCCCGCATGCTCTGCTGATGAGCAGCCGCTCACCAACTTCTTCTGGACCTGAAATGCTTCTCCTGTTCGCTGTTGTTCCTCTGTCACTACAAATTGGCACTTCTAAAGAGATTTCCAGGCCAAGCATTAACCCCCTCTGGAGCCCAGCCTCATAAACACACACGTTATTTGTCAAACGAGAGAGGGAAACAGTCAAGCTTCAGGAAAACAGAAGTGACTTGTCTGAAACAGCACAGAGCAATGAGGATGGAGTATGGAGTGGAGACAGGCGGCCCCAAATGCCACCCAACCCACCCTCCCTTCTCCCTGCAGCATCCCCAAACGGCTCTGCCTGCCCCATCAACCTGCAAGCTCAGGTTGTCTGCTATTCAGAGCCAGAAATAGTGCCCAGGAGTCCTGACATCACACAGCTGTATGTAAGCACAAAACAAGGTTTCCTCCGGTTGCAAATTCCAGCCCAAACTCCTTTTAGAAAAAGGTTTATAGAGGTTTTATTTATTGTCAACTCCCGGATGATAAAATGAGGCTTCTACTGGTCCTATTTATTTCCCCCTCACAGGAATCGGAGGGGCTGAGATGTGGAACAAATGAAGGGCTCCAGCACTGACCCTGGGCTCGTGCTGCTTTGCAGACCGCCGGGTGATTATTTTATAATAGCTGATAGCATCTATGATTTAATGCAGCTGTTAGAAATTAGCAAGGACTCCATCGAAAGCGTCCCAGTCACTCACGATAACAGGCTAATAAATCATTCCCCCCCTGCTCCCTGGCATTTACAGTGCTTTTGTAGAGATGCAAAGCAGAGATCTGGCCACCCTCCCTGATTTATTTTTATTTATACTTTTAATAATGCAATCACATAAATAAATTTAGGACGCTGTGACTCTGTTGCCAAAAGCAGCACCGATGAGAACTTCCCCTGTGTGACTTCGCTCTGTAGTTTTCTCCCCACAAGCCAATTAAACAGATAACAAACAGCTTCAAGGCACCTCGGAGATTCCCAATCCCAACGCGTGGGGTGAAAACCTGACTCCATTGGAACCTAAGAAGGGTAAGGGGGGAAAAGCCGCCTATGGTGGCACTTAAAACCTGCATGTAACAGGGTGGCTGATGCTGGGGCAGGAGGAGGACAGTCTCATAGAATCACAGAATCGTTCAGGTTGGAAAACACCTCCCAGATCCCCATCCCACTGTGCCCACATCCCTCACTGCCACATCCCTGTGGCTCTGGAACACCCCTAGGGATGGCGATCCCCCACTCCCCAGGCAGCGCAGCATCATTCTTTGGAGAAGAAACTTTTCCAGCCCCCGTGGCACAACCGTCTCCACTGAACCACATCACAACGGAGTCCACTCTGCCCTGCCTGTGCCCCTCTCAGCAAACCCAAGGGAATGCCATTTGCTGCCCAGCACGACACACCTGGTGCAGACAACCTACATCTGAGCACAGTCCCAAAGGACCCCACGAACTCCACAAGCCATGCACCGAGGAGCAACGCATCCTTCCCCACCTCCCCCCACCCTGGCCCACCCCTGCTGCACGCTTATTTGCACACCCACACACGTGCCTGCTCTCCAGGAGCAGCCAGCCAGCATGCACAAGCCTTCAAAACATCTCCCTGATGGGCTCATGGGAGCTCTCAGCTTGTGTCTAAGCTGAGGCAGCAGGGCTGGGAGCTGGGGAGCAATGGGGGGTCTGTGCAGAAGAAGCAGTGAACGCAGCCACCTCTTCTCCTTGCACACCTCCAGGTCCAGCTCTGAGGTCATGATGCATCTTTCTGCTTTTCCTCCCTAGAGAAGCCTCTGTGTTCAGTGTGTCCTGAAATACAGCACGCCCCAGATTGACAGCTGCAGGTTCACAGCCGATTGCAAAGGGCTTTTCTGCAAGATTTCACCCGGTGCGCTCTGCAGGCGCTGGAGCGGAGCGAGATGCACCCAGCTTGGGGGGCAAAGACTGGGCAGCAGAGCTGGGAGAGGAGCTGCCTGGGTTTACTCCCAAAGGAAGTTCACTCTGGGTTGCATTTTGAGCTTCTGCGAGGTTTCCATTCTTACACATTCTTTAAAAATGCCCCTTCTCTAATCCTTCACACCATCAGTTCTCTTTTAGCGGGGAGCCTGACAAACGCAGACAGCCCTGTGTGCATGTCAAGAGTGAAGCTCTGGAGCTTCCAGCACATGGAGACCACCTCCATCCTGAGCCAGCACAGCGAACAAGCACCTTGCTGCTGCTCCTCCTTGCTTTGCTTCACTGAAACACAGCAACAGAAACACCAAAAATAAAAGCGCTCTTGCTTCTCCTTCATCTAAAAACATCTGCTGTTAATAAGGAGAAGGAGTCAATTTATTTCTTAGCCTTGCGCTGAGCTCTGCTATGAGAGAGTTTAGAGGAAGCCAACACCCCAAAGACTCTACACAGACATCAGTGGAGCTGCAGCACATCTCTGTTGAGTCCATTTAAAATGCTCTCAGCATTTTCATCATTTCCTCCCTTTTAAGTAGAGTTAAAGCCAGAAAAATTACTCTGCATACACAGCCCCAGAGGTTCCATATTTCTTCCCCTGTGATGACATTTCCTGACCAGATCTGCTTAATTTATAAGTTGGGAGATAGGGTTCCTTCCCACCCCCACCCCTTAAAACTGCCAGCCCTGCAAATTCCTCTGGAATGGAAATATTCATCCGTCCTCCCTGCTCTGCCACCTCCGCACAGATATATGGCACCAGGCACAGCTCCCGAGACACGAGCAGATGGGAGAGGGAAACCCATTGGGATCCTGAGCCCAGAGCTGCATTGGCAGTGCTGGGGGTGAAGCAAAACACAAGGGATGGGTGCTGGGTGTGAGCATCCCCAGAGATGAGGCAGACTCATGGAATCATTCAGCTTGGAAGAGACCACGAAGATCATCCAGCCTGACTGCCAGAAGTGATCCAGCGCCAATTATTCCCATCCTCAACACAAATTCTCTTCTCAGCATGCAAGAAATTGGAAAAGCCTTGATCTCAAAAGAAAGTGGAGGGCTTCAGTAAGCACTTTCAGCAATACTTTAATAATAAAAATTCTAATTAAATTTTTAACATTTAAATACATTTGTCGTATGTTTCCATTAATAACATCCTGTGCCTCCTTTAATTTGATCATCTTCTCACCCTTGACAAATAACTTTCTCCCACGTATTCCAGCCTATCTGGCACTGCAGATGACACCACTTCCCCAAGGCCGTGGTGCAGATGGGGGGCAGCAGCCCGTGGGGCTCTGCTGTGAGCAGCATGAGAGGCAATGGGAAAAGCAAACCAGAGAGCTTCGTGGGACGGGCCTTCCAGCAGAGCCAGGAACACGTCACAGCAAACTGCTGACAACTGGGGATAATGGGAATGTTCTTCTTGCTATTATGGCTGGGATAACTACAAGCAGAGCAAGCAAAGGAGCAGAACAGCAACAAGCTTCAGAGGCAGCTCTCTGAAAACATCCACAGCTATCTCCCAAGACCATTGGCACAGCAAAGACAAGCTCCCAAGCTTCCTGCTGCCTTGAAGAAGCAGCTGCTAATGGAGAAAACAAGATGTGAGCTCTGTATGCCTCAGTCCCTTCTCACTTCTGTGATACCATCTTTAGAAAGGGCAAAAAAGCTGATTCTGGAGGATAATTCAAGCCATCCGTTGATGACTGCCTGGAGCAGAGCGGTGCTTAGTAGCTGGAAGGGATCTTTTATAGTTTGGTATTTATTTTATTAATATTATTATTTTTTTAACCGTTGAATCATTTTATTAATATTAATAAACTAGCAGGAAAGTGCTAATTTCCTTCATCATTCCCCTAATTACCTCTATTGAATTGTGAGGATCATCTGCATGAATAATGACTCCCCATGCACTTGCATCACTGTTCTGCCTCTGTTCAGCACAGTCGCCATGAAGAGCTGCATCCTGCATGGATGCTCCAGCACTGCAGGTGGGAGAGAAGGGTCTTTGGAAGCACCACGTGTGTTGGGAAGAGCAGCTCACGGATCCTTCCCCAGCCTTAAAAGCCTGACAGGGATCATTGTGTTCATTCTGCCCACACCAACCACCCACCCCAGACATCAGCAGTTTCCCTGCAGGCTTTGGCAAAGTCCAGAAGCTCACCCTGCATCTTGGTCCCAAGGAGACAGCAGCAGCACCGGGGGACACCTCCTTTTGTCACACACTGAGGCCACAGGGTTCCTCAATGGACCAGATGGTCCGCATGGTTCTGATCCCACACACAGCAAAGCAATCTTTTCCACCTCATGAAATACCCCAGGGCCCAGCGTTCAGCACAAATCCCATCTATGTCACCTCCAAAGCTCCCTCACACAAAGTCCCTACCACACAGTTTTGCAATGCAAGCCAGGAGGGAAAGGGACACCAGCTTGGCAGATGACAGCTCTGCAACACCCTCTGGCTTGCTGGAGAGCCACAAGTCTTTAAAAGATGGATGGTGCTCTTGGATGGCATCCATTCCCTGCAGCTACTGTGTGACACAGGGCTTGTATGAGCAGAGGGGTCTGCCAGCATGTGGCAATCTGGTGCAGAGCCTCTGCTGTGCTATCCGATGTCCCCAGATACAGGATCTGCACTGGGACAGCATCCTGTCCTCTCATCAGAAAGCATGAAGCACAAAGGACATCTTCATAGCCATCCTTGTTCTCAACATGGAAAAGCAGCTCTGACCAGCCTTTGCTCAAACATGGGGGAGGAAATAGGACATTTCCAACTCCCCCACCTCTCATCACTTGCTGTGAGCACACTCAGCTTGCACGGCACCCTTCAACCACTGCCCCTGAAGCAGGAAAGCACATTCCTCCCAAATTTGTATTCATTTTCATGAACTCCCCATAAAAGTCACTAATAGAACACAATCTGCTAATTAAATTTCACTCAGGAAAGCATTTTCACCTTAGATTAGCGGTGTCCTTGCACATTTTTTGCCACTAATGTACTAATAACATCTTATTTATCTTATAAATGAATTCGCTTAGACTTATCATTAAATTTGAGATATTAACACACAAAGTGAAAGGAGGGCAAATAACTCCAAAGGGATGAGAACCAGGAGTCCATTTTCCTTTTTACTGCTAGGGAAATAAGGCAGCATACTGAGAGCTCAGGAAAGCAAAGCTCTTCCTTTGAACTGCAAGCAAAAGCAAGGAACCAGGACCCAAATCCCAGCAAAGGGAGGCAGCACAGCTTCAGCAACCTCAAGTCTTTGCAAGGAGGTCTCTATTACAACATTGTCCCGTGCCACACTGCACTGAGATGCATCTCACCCCACTCTCATTCATCCCATTGAGGCCGTACCTACATGCCAACACCCAAATCCATGCCAGCACCCAAATCCATGCCCCAGTTTCCCAACGACTTGCCCCCGCAGAGATGCCCCATCTGCATGTGCAAATAGGCTGGAGAGCCCGGCTGCTGCACCTGCTGCCGAAAGTGTGGCCTGGATTTAAAATATTTGTCAAAGGGAGGGAGGAGGTGGGGGAGAGGCGTTCTTGATCATGAATCTTGGCAGGATGCAGCTGCTGTCTGTGCTTCCCTGCGCCTGGCTAGAAGATGGATCACAGAGAGGAAACCAGGCTGCAAAACTTAAATCTAGGCCTGCCTTCGCTCTCTGCTGCAAATCCTCCCTGCTAGAGCTGTTTTCTGATGACACATCCTCAAAACTTCCTTGTACCCAGCTCCACGGGGACACCTCACCGCCCTCCTGAGCATCACACGAGGTCTGTGCCAGCTCCCAATGGCTCCGCAGGCACCGAGCTGCGCCTCCAAGAAGCAGGATGCATTTTTGTGCCTTGCTTTTCATTCTGCTCAGGCTTTTTGTCCCTAATGGGGGGTTTAGCCCATAGATAGCCTGGATGGAGTCCCACCCTGGCTGAGCAAAACAAGAGTAATGATGGTTCCCTCCACGGTGCATTCATACATGGCCCCGTGGTGCTTAGCAGCCAACTTTGCAGAAGAACACAGCATCCAACCTCCGCTATTCTGACAGCAGCATTTTCTCCTTCCTGACGACCCAGCTCTTTCCCACTCAGGATGAGGCAACATTGACATCCAGTGGCCGATCAGGTTAATCGCACAGGAGACGGGGTTTTCTCCTGGGGATGGAGCACGCCTTCGAAAAGAGCCAGCAGTGACATCCAGAGCTTCCCACGGCCACCCTTCCTGCAAGAAACCTGCCAGCACCACAGCCCTGGCATCACTTGGGCCCACCAACACCACGAGCCAAAGGACTGCATTCTGGGTCTGCCTCATTCCCACGTTCTCCACGCTGGAAGATACAACAAGCCCAGTGGCATCACAGCCCCTTTCTGCCATAGCAAGCTCCAACCAATCTGCCTGCACACGCAGCTCATGCCCATCACCTGCTCACACCACTCTGGGTTCTCTCTTATTCAGGCCATGTTGTCAGTTATCGTCTTTTATGAACAATTTGCATGCCTGCAGGGGCAGCTGGATGCTCTTCCCTCCCCTGACAGCAGCGAAAATAGAGGCTCCCCCTCCTCAAGTCTGCTTTAAAGGTTTTCTCCTGGTTTCTGCGGGGGGTTTACTTTTATTTTAAAGAAATACGAAGGCAGATTACATGCTATGCAATTAAATATTGATTGGGAATTCTCCCCAAGTATGCCTCCCCTCCATCTCTCTGCCTCCGCAGGGAGATGTCAAGTTCTGTTTCCTAAGCTGTCCCCATCCAGTGATTACGTTCATTAGGACAGCAGCCTTGTGGTTAAAAGAACTTTCTTTGCTGCTGTACGTTTAATTAGACAACTCTTTCCCAGAAATTATTTATAGCCGAGCTTGGGAGCTATTGTTAGTCCGAATGTAAATAAGATTCAAAAGGGAAATCCCAGGGCACCCCTGTGGCTGGTGAGCCGCTCACTTCAATCCATTAGCACTGGTCCCAGCGCCCCTGCTTAGCACAGCCTTCCAGAGGCTGCAACTTGTGCTATTTCACAAAATAATACAGCCAGCCAGGCTCGGCACAGGCTTCCAATGCAACTTCTTGTGCACGAGAAATATTTTCCCTGTGCTCAATGTAGGGAGATGGGAAAAGCGTTGTCATGCCGAAAGGCTTTGGTTGGAGAAGGGCACAGCAATGCCAGCACCTTTACAAACACAGATTCAGCCTGGCTCAGCCCAAGCTGGTCTGCTCCAGTCTGAGTGCCCCTTCCTTCCCCATGCACCTCCTTAATTCAGCTGGAACGCAGCTTGGTGGGAAAAATATCAGCTTTAATGAGGGCAAACACCTCTTTGCAAAACCACCTGAGAACACCTGAGCAGGCTTACGTGTGTGTTTAAACAGGATCATTTCGGAAACGTGCCTAGAAAGCAAGCCCAGCAAACTTAAAGCCCTTTGCAGTGAGAACGTGATGAGCTCCACCAACCAACTGCAGGATGGGTATCAGGAAAAGGTCCTGCACCAGAGGGTGGTAGGGCATGGAGCAGGTTCCTCAAGGCAGTGGTCACGGCACTGAGCTCAAAGAGCCCTTGGACAATGGTCTCAGATGTGATCTGAGTTCTGCCAGGTCCTGTGTGGGGCTGGGAGTTGAATTCCATGATCTTTATGGGTTCCCTCCAACTCCACATACTCTATGCTTCTGCAGGAAAAGCCAGCATTTCAGTCCCATCCTCACCACAAAGACCAAATCAAAGACCAGCACAACCTCCAGGTGAGATGCATCCATCTCTTCCTGAGCCCCTCTGCAAGCAGAATGGCCAACAACTGAACACCTCCATTTTCAACCCAACAAAAGTACAGGATAGGATGGGTGTCCTCCTCCCTGCCCATATGTACTCACAGTTGTGGTTGAGTTAGGATATTCAGCACTTGCAAACCATCTATACAACATTCATGGGGGCTAATCTCACACTTTCACACCTTCAGCTGTCCCCTGCTGGATCTGGGGGCAGGGGGATGCACTCTTGCGCTGCTAGTTAGCAGAGCAGCACTCTGCAGAAAGCTGTGGCTCTCTGCTCTGATAGAAAAAGCATGCAGGGGGCAGCAGCAAGGCCGACGTTGCAAAAACATGATAAACCTCTACAATGTACAAACAAACCAACAGCAGCAGGCTGAAGGCTGGCCAGCACGGCTGCGTTGTACCAAAAGGTGACTGCAGCAGAAAACAGAGCCAGTTCTGATGCACCTCTCGGGTGGTTTCTCAAACCCTGGAAGCTGAAGGTCATTGCACAACCTGCACTGCACGTGGGGGAAATGCAAAACCAAGTGGCACAGCCTGTGCTGCCAGCTTTCCATTTCTGCATTCCCATCTCCGCCAGCGCCGCTGCCAGCGAAGCTCCCATCAATGCCACCAAGCCCAGGCAAAAGCCATCACGGTTCTGGAGGGTAGCGCTGTGGGGAGGTCTATTATTTTAAACATATAATTGATTCTAATTCATCACTTATCGCGCGGTGACAGATTTTTATATAGTTTATTATCTCAGTCACAGCACGGGGGCCCGGGGGGCTGGCTCCTATTGTTTGGCATTTCCTGCTCCTGCCTCATCTCGAGCTGCTCCTGTTATCTGTCTGATTAAGTTAGGGATGCCGGTAGCTCCTGGTCCCCAGGTAACTGTCAGCGCTCGCACCTCCCCTGCAGGACTGAAGCTGCCTTTGTGCACCTCTCCTCCCCGACCCGCCTGTCACAGGCTGTCGCTGCACTCAGCTGATTTGGGGATGAAAAGAAAGCAGTTGGGCTCCAGGGCACTGCAGCACCCTGGAGGATGCTACCCATAAAGCAGCCCAAAAAGGCAGGGGCCCCAAGTGCCTGGGTAAGCACTGGGATGCGCAATATTGCATCTCTTCACCACCCCATCCAAGCCCTGAGCCCAGGGGCCGAGTCCTCCTGCAAGCTGCACTGAGGAGCAGCTCCCCTTGCAGTGACATGGGTCCATTTCATGTTTTTCCACTCCACAAAGGCACGTGCAACTTTTCCATGGCTTCACTTTCATTCTGTACGAGAACGAATAAACCTGAGTGCACGCAAACGTTTCCTCCCAAAGAGCTCCAGCAACACCACAACCTCCCCCGACGCTCCACACCACAATTTTCATGTTTCATTTCAGCGTTTTGCATTATTTTGAATTATTTCTACAACATTTCACGACGCTCAACGCAACGCTGAACATCGCACACAACAGCTCCGAGGATGTCATTACGTGACACAACACAGTGATGGAAATGTTTTACAATTTGGTGCTATTTTGGAAGCGTCGAGGGCTGCCGCTTCTTAGCTTTGATTGAAACGTCTCGTTTTTGATTTATTTATCTTTCCCCCCCTCTGGATCAAAGTGTGCCGTGCTCCAAACTGTACGGAAACAGTTTGACGTTGCTCTATAAAACGGAGTCAAAACAATTCTTCTCAACACAAACAGTTCAGACTTTTCATCTCGGTGTCAAACCGCTTCGTCGCAGCGAGAACAAAAGGCAAAGCTGGGATGCTGCAGCTGACTTGAAGTAGCAGCTGCCCTTAATTATTTTAATAGCAAAAGGAAACACCGCGAGGATTAACCTGCTTCCCTGGTGGCACGGCACACAAATGGACCAATCACCACGGAGCTCTGACCAGCCAAATTCAAACAGAAGTTTGAAACGGGGAAATTCTGGGCCCTTTTTCTGCCTGGTGCAAGGCAGGACCGTGGCCCTGCATGCAGCGACGCCTTTATGGCACCCTGTGGTGCTACTGCTGCTCCCCACGCATCTGGATCTCCTTTAGCACAACACAACCGGGCTCTCAGCTGCACAAAGAGCTCTGGTTTCCCCACCAGCAATTGCCTTTGCTGCTGACATTTTGCTCAGCACATGATGAGTTTCCTCCCCCACTTCCCCTAGGAATGACACCGCTGTTATCTCCGCTGCATCTAAAGCACACACAGACTCAGTTTAGGGACAGTTAATTTCCAATTCTTTCCAGATGGGTTGGAATAATATCCCCAGGTGGTAAATACATTATTAAGAAGGCAGTTTGGTGTGAAATTGGCTATTAAAATATAGATAAAGTTTAATATATTGAGCTCCTTGTCAGAAAAATCACTTTAGAGGGAGCTTATTATTTGTTTGATATTAAAAGAGTCACAGCTCCGCTCCAAGTGACAAATGGGGAGGGGGAGGAAATGCCACTTGTAATGGACAAAAGCTTTTTAACATTTAAATTTAGGATTCTGCTCGGCACCCCATGCTGTGCTGGGTGCATCCGTGCTGGGTAAACCCATGCAACGCATCCGCCTTCAGTCCTCCAAAGCCAATGGCTGAGGTTGACCATGCCTGCAGCATCCCTCCTTGTGTGCCTTAGTTCCAGGCATTTAGAGAGGAGAAATCAGAGAGGAATCACTGGGAGGGAAAGAAAAAAAAAAGCTTTCCCAGTATCCATAGGGCGCTGTGCTGCGGCTTCACCCACGTGTCCTCTTGCTGGAGCTTCATCCTATCTCCACACCTCAAAAAGCAAAAAGCTCTGAGAGCAAGCTCAAGCATTTGATGATTCTGTGATTCCAAAGCTCTGCACATCCCAGCCTGGGTGGGATCTACACAGAATAATTAAGCAAAACATCAGCAGTCCAATATGGCACTAAGCAGACATGAGAGACGAGCTGCCTCTTCCCTCTGCTCCGCGCAGGGCTCAAATCGGGGCTCGCATTACTAAGACTTCATTAGTTTTACAAAATATACTACAGAACATTTACTAGCGGGCTATGAAGAATCATAAATAATTAAAATTAAATTACACTTGTCAAGGAAACGAACGAACCGCTTCCACGAGATGCATTATCCTCACACACTTATTTGTTGCTGTTTGAAGCACTTGCTCGCCAACTTCGCCGGGCTCTGCAGAGTTGGGCTTGGAACACAACGTGCTCCCAGGGCCACAAAACACCACCGACCTGATTTGTGCCCTGCTGAGCTCCGAAGCAGCTTTGCAATGTGAATCATCCACGTTGTGACACGTGCATCCGTGCTCTGAATCAACCGTGGTGTTAAAAGCATTATCAATCGCTATTATTATTATTATTATCTGGCAATTAGCAAATCTCAATAATTGGCGCTTATTAGATCTTCCACTTGATGAGAATTTACAGTCAGAAGCCTTTGAGGGGAGGCACAATAACAGTGGAAAGCATCTTAACTAATTAATTAAACCATCCAACAGCCCCAGTGTCCTTATGGGGGAAAAAAATAACCAACCCTAGCAGGTTGTTCTGAGCCCAGGATGTGGAGGTGCTCAGGGGACTGCAGGCAGCAGCTTTGTACCACCCAGCCCATGTAGGAACCATAACCCCATACCCAAATCCTCAGGTATGCATGAAGAGGGGCAAACCCATTCGTTCGGTACGGCGTTAACTTGTGAATCAATAATTAATTAGCTAATTCAATTAATTCTTTCAACACTTGCGAAAACAAGACCAAACTCAAACAGTATCGTTCAGGATTTATGTTGGAAGGTTTGCACAGATCTGCGCTTCCAAGGAGGCACGTGCTGATCCTTGCACTTTGTTGCACTGCCCTGCATTTGTGGGGGGATCTCTCCCCTGTAACTTAAGGAAAGCCAATACTGCTGGTTTCCCTTGGAGAGGAGTAAGGCAGTACACGAGCAATAGCAGCAGAACTCTATTAAAACTTCACAGGGCTGCAGCAAGGAAGGCAGGGAAAGCCCAGGGAGCAGCAAGCCCTGCACAGAGCCCAGCAGCAGGGACAGGGCGATGCCACAACAGGCTCACCATCCTCTCCCAGTCAAGCATGGAACAGGAGAGCACACAGTCTGTGAGAACATGCCCTGAAGGCAATGATCCCTGGTGGGATTCCTAGTTTGGGCCCTTCCAACCCACACTGTTCCACAATTCCGTGATTCTACAAACCAGATTTCTGCACTCTCCTCCTCACCACCCTCCTGCAGAGCTTCTGAAGAAACCTTCCCCATCCCTTCCTCACTCTGCTTGCTGGCAATTATCCACCAAGCACTGCAGCCTGAACCTCGTGTTCTGCCCAGCACCTGGCACGGGGTTTGAGGCAAGTGAGAGCCAGTGAGTGGCTCGCTAGTGGAGGAGGAGGATCAAGGTTGCTGGTGCTCCTTCAAAGGAGATGTGGAGAGGTTTGGAGGAGAGGCGGGACTGCCGGCAGGCTTCCCCAGAACATCTTATTAGAGTCACTTTCACACATCACTTGAAAGCTGCCTGACAACGTCCTTTCAAATACAAAGCAAATACTGTATAAATTAATAGCCCTTCAGGGAAAGGCAGAGGCAAGCGCTTCCCACCCGCAGCCCCGACGGTCACTTCCAGCAAAGTGCCACCAGGATGGGGAGATGAGATGAGGATAAACCCTTCTGCTCCAGCTCAACACGCGCCCAGGTCCCCACGTGCACCCTGACACTTCCAAAAAGGAGGGTGAAGTGAGCAGAAGAAGCCTCGCATCCCTGACTGCCCTGCACCGCTGCTTCCCCGAGGCAAAGCCCAGGGATCTCTTTTATAGAGCTATCAATATTTCACGTGCACACGCTTGGAATTTATGAAGGTAAAGCGATGTCTCTCCAACAGCCATCCCGTATGCAGCTCAGCTCGGTGCAAAGCGAGGGCTGCTCCTGGCTGTGGAGAGGAGATAGGCACTGCTCTTGGCTTGAAGAGATTACAGGACACCTCGATTGGAAAAGGATGGGCCACTACACCCGACCTGGCTGCACCCCTGAGCTTCCACTGGGCCGGGACCGGCAGAACAGCCAGGGCTGGCTGCACGCTCAGCTCTGCAGAAGAGCCCTTCCTGCCCCACGGAGGTTAAAATGGAGCTTGAGATCCTCACTGCGATGCTCTGCAGGGACTCTCGGTGGCAGAGCCAGCCTCCTCCTGTCCGCAATGAAACATTCCTCGTTTCAGACCCACGACCGCACCATTCCCGTATTACTGCATCCCAGGACCCCCCGTGGCTGTGCGCAGCATTCCCGCATCTCTTCCTCTCCCTTCCCTCGCTTTGCTGCCTTTGCCCTTTTCCCGTGTTTAACAACGCCGGCTTCCCTCCTCCACTGCCCCAAACCCACCTCCTTCTGTGCAGACCCTCACCGGAGCCACGCAATTGATTTAACCTCTGCTATCTCTGCGATTAGCCCAGCCACAGAGCAGATAGTTGCCTCTTATCAGCCCATTAAGGAGTCAAAGAATGCCGTTACCAGTTTTTTATCTGCAAAGTGCACACAAAGCCCCGCTGATTATTCTATTAATTTGTTAATGAACCTGTCTTGCCAGACAGACTCTCAGCGCCTTTGCAAAGTAGGGAGAGGAAATTTTCATCTTCCTAGGGGTTCATGCCCTGGGCTCACCAGGCTTTCTGTTCCCGACTTCTGTAGGATCTGAAGCAAAAGTTTATCCCAAATTACAGAGCTAAGAGCGAGCCTACGCTGCGGGTACCAGAGCAGAAACTCGGGCTAAAGATACAGCTGCAGGTGCTGCTTCTGATGCAATCCCGATTACAGCCCTCTTCCCAAACCCTAAATCTTCACTGACCTTAAGATACTCACAAATAACACCAAGGACTCCCATAAAGCTCACGCTGCTGCCACTTCTTCCGAGCACAACTGAAAACCCGCATGGGCACTGCACCAATCTGCACCACAAGACCAGAGCTGGGACCCTACAGTGCCAAGAGACTGCAACCAAAGCAGCAAACCTGGCAATTCAGGGATCTCCCTGCCAAGGTCAGCCAGAAACCTTCTGATTGACTCAGAAATGAGATATTAAAAATAATAAATTCGAGGCTGCGTTCGTCTGCCTTCGGAGCCTCTGAGATTTCTGAGCTCGTGTTCTCTCGCTGTGCAGCAGCCTTACGCTGCACCTTAATGCCTCCAAATCTTTAATATATTTACTCTTACAACACTCTTGTGCAGGAGTGATATTATTACAACCTCAGAAAGGCCCAGAAAGCCTGGGATCATGCAGAAAGACAGGAGCAGAATGAGCGATTACGCCCAAATCTCCTCAATCCCGGGCTGCCTCTCTAAGCACCCGCCTGCTTCTCCTCCCCATAAGCAGGACAGGCTGCAAAAGCTGAGATTCCCAAAAATGCTGTGAATTGGGAACTCAATTGCAAAGCACAGATGTGGCAAAGACGAAAAGAAGGAGCCCAGCCAGGGGAGGAAGGCAAAGCTCATCACACTCCTTCCATTATATTCCCTCACAGCCATTGCTCGAGAAGAAAAGACTGAAATAACCAGGAAAACGCAGTCAGTTCTGTGCAGAATTCACCTGTCTCCTTGACCCTCCCTTCTTGCCCCCATCCTGAAAAACACAGGCTTTCTTTTCGGTTATTTTTAGGTGAGGACAGCTGGGTGCTTAAGTACTTCTAAAGCTGCCAATTGCACGAGGAATTAAATGCAGAACCCTGGAGCAGGGAGGATGAATACATCACAGACAAAAGAAACAAGCCATTACACCCACACGCAGCTTTGTTTACTTTGCATTCATACATGACTCTGCCATCACCTCCATCCCTGAATCCCAATGATAAAAGTTAAAAGGCAGAGAATCCCCACTCACTCCCCAAAATCTCTACCTGATACATACAAATGCAATTTGCCCCAGCCTTCCCGAGGCCCCATGGGCAGGTAGGACCCAGCTCACCGAACTGGATTGGGAGCAGGGCCCCTGGCCCAGCCTTGGCCAAGCCTTCTGGCTTCCCTGATGGCACTCAGATATCTGGAAGCCAACCATTTCCCACGGACATTGAAGAGCTGCCAGTGTTCCTGTAGGAACCCTTCCTGCGCTCTGTGCCAAGTGAGGCAAGATATTTGTTTCCACGCTCCTGGGTTTCAGCCATGCTCTGCATGTCATTCATCCTGTTTTCACACTGAAGCAGGCTTTGATCTGAAGACCAGAACTGATACCACATCAGAATTTCAAAGCCACGTCGCCTTCAATGGACGCACCACTCAGAGCCTCCTCATCGCTCATCCTCCCCTGGAAAAGACTAACCTCATTTGCAGTTCACGTTTTGATGCCTCACCCCGCGCCTCCTCTGATGCATCCCCAGTCCCAGTGTGGATTCAAAGGTTCTTTAAACCAAAGCATTTTAAACCAAAACAACGGCAGCATCTGGCAGGGTGCAGACCAGCCAGCCTGCAGGTCAGCTCCATCTGCTGCTGGCAATGGCTTTCAGGTCAAAGCAGGCTTTCTTTGCACAGAGCAGAGACAATCCACGCCGTAAGGAGACCAGAGGAGCTCTATATTAAAGGTCATGAGCGTAAAAGCACAGATCCTCACTGGAAGAGCCCATGAAAGCCTGCCTTGGAGATAATACTGTGGGAAGACCAAGCTCCACGTACCTCAAAGGTAGAACTTTGGACTCTTGACTCAGATTTTCGCACTCATTAATTCAGAACCCTTCACTAAGGGAAAGGCAATAGCTGTCCCTGATGGCCAAGTGCTCGAGGCTCAGTTCTGGGACCTGATCTAGCAGTACACACACTCCAATGCTGCCAATGGTCAGCAGCAATCACCCCAAACAAGACAGTCCTGCAAGTATCTAAACCATTAGGTTCAGCACTGATCCCCCTCCCTGATGACACTGGAATACAGGCATCCTTACATGACAGTTTCATACCAACCAGTGCTTCCAGCACAGATATTATGTTATTATCTTATCCCACCGTTCCAAGGCAGTGCTTGGCACACAGAGCCAAAAGCACTGTTTATCAGCAGGATGGCACAGGGGTCACTCTGTGCTTCCCACAGCTTTGAGCACAGCTTGGTGTCAGCTCCTCACTTTTGGACCCAGAGCACAACGACAGCAATAAACATAACTAATGGCATGTAAAATGGGGGTGAAACCTGGAGAGAAGTCCTTCTGCAGCCAGGGAAACCTTCCACTGCCAGCACTTGTGCTACTGGGGAGCCCACTCTTCCCAGAGCATCCCAGTGCCACCCAGGCATCCCTACCCCAAAGAGCTTCTTGCAGCCCAGCATCCTCTCAACAGGCACCGTCTTCATCTTCCCTGGCTACGCCTTTCTGTCTAACCAGTGCTTGGTATTTGAGTCTAAAGGTTAATTAAGTGTGGCTGCAAGGATGAAAGGCCACAATCAATTACCACGTCTCCTTGTCCATTTGAGTCATTTTTTAATCACGGTGATTTGGTATTTTGGGAGGCGTGGGGTGAAGACAAGAGCGAAATTCTCTTTCTTCCTCTTTCTTGAAAGGACTTTTATTCCAGCTGGACGATTCCCCAGTCTCCAGGCAGCATGCCTTCCCTTGGCACCTGCCACCTCCTCTTCCTTCCCTTTGTCTCTGCACAGTGCTCCACAAGAAGGAAGCCATCAGAGATGAAGAACACGAGAAAAGCTGCCTTCAAAATATTCCCACCGCAGCCTTACAGCCTGCTCTGAATCATCAGGAGCTGGAGGAGCAGGAGGAGCACGGCATGCAGGTGTGCTCCCACGCAGCTCTTTGAGCATCTGCCCATCACATCACTTCAGTTCCCGCCCTGTCTGCTCCATGGCACACCTCTGTTCCGTCCCAAATTGCATTTGACTGCCCACAGACCTCGGGACACAACCCATCCCATGTTCCCAACAGACACTCCTCCCAAACCTCACTGCAACACGACAAACTCATCCCTTAACGCACACCCCCCATCCCAAAGGCACACCTCCCAACACACCCCTCCTGCCTTTTGTAATAATTAACTATTTAAAATTCTACCAGTGCTAATCGCAGCAGTCCGGGCTGTGTTCTCATTACCCAGGATCAATTCCTGTTTAATATTCACCTCCAGGGGTGGATGTGGCTGGAATGAGCTGCAGATTTCTCTTTCGCTACGCCAAAGCTAATGAGTGGCTGCTGCTGTTGTAGTACAGTCACTCTGCTGTAATCAGTCAAAATAACAAGCAACAGCACCTTCCGGGGACGCCAGATATTCTACATAAATATACACAGACAGCCTGCCACACCAACGGACCTCAGTGAGCTACGGCCAAGGTGCAGCCAGCCGGCTGTGGGCGTGGGGACAAACCCACGGCCTCTTAATTAGCTGCCATCATTATGGGGTGTCACCCCCGTTCGTAAGGGCTGGTCTGCACCTGGGAGCTCGTCGGGATTCAGGCTGAGAACAGACATCTTTGTCCTGCACTCATCCTGGAAGCTGCTCACTTGAATCACTGCGATGGAGACGTCGGATTGGAATGAGAGCGATGTGGGAAGCCATACCCAAGTAACTCCATGCCTGTGGCATGTGCCACGTGACAGCTCACAGCCAGCCTTCCCTTCAAACCTCTCTCCACAGTGCTGCAAAAATAACAAGGGTAAAAAGCACCCTGCCTGCTCCCTTTAATGCGTTTGCCAACAGGTCTTGCATGGGACAGGGTTGACTTCCGTCTCCTTCTTTCCCATTCAAGGGGAAAATGAAAACAGTGTGTTTCCCCTCTGCTTTTTAAAGCACTAGGGATAGCTAAAACCCACGCCTCTAGAGAAATTGACCCAACAAACTGTACTGGTAGGACCATCAGGATGGCAAACTGAGGCAGCACCATGGAGGCTCCCTCCTTCTCTCCAGAGCCCAACAGGGACCACTGTGCTGCTGTGGGTAGAGACCAACAAAGGCAAGCTGCAATTGGAAATGCAACCACCACCCTCCCAAAACCCAGCTCCCAGACCAGATGTGAAGATTGGTTCAATTTACCCTGAGAGCACCCAAAGCAGGATGCAGCACCAGAACCCCCAGCAGAGGGTCTGAACAGAAGAGAGTCTGCAGGATGGCAGCAAGGAGCATGCACCACTTTGCTTGATGAGAAATACAGGGATTGGAGCCCTGTTACATAAAAAGGGCTTCCTAATAATAAAGACACCTATGAAGGATGTCTGAGGGTCCTGAGCATGCATCTGACCGATCCGTTTGGTTACCCCAAAGAGGGATAGGAAGCTCTCAGCTTGGACGGGCACAGCCAGCTCCAGAGGGAGATGCTGAAGTGCCCAACTTCACTCAGGGAACAGCACTGCTGATGGAGCAAAAGGGAACTGTGCTCCTGGTGTTTGTCTGTCACCTCCCAATAGCTCACAGGGGAGGAGAAAACCACAGATGCCTCAAGGCAGTTTGCTTGCTGAAAATCAATAACTAGTATTAAAAAATGGATCCAGTTCCCATTGGAACAGACTGCTGAGGGCTGTGCCATAATTCTGCAGAACAGTCAATATTTACTGTAAGTGTCTCAAATAAAGATTGAGCTTCGATTTAGTAAGATCGTTATTGTGCGTTAATAATATGCCAATTGATTATTAAACATATTTACCGAGGGTATGAAAAATAGGCTGGGAGATGAAAGGGCATCTGACGCAGGAACACGATGTTAACTAGGAAACCTAATTGCACAGAGCTGCATTAGCCAAATTATCTTCCCGTCATTAGGAAACGTCCTATCAAGGCATTAAAAGGCTACAGATAGAGAAGTGATAGATGAATATTCAAAGGAGTTGGGCAAGGGAACAAACTGCATCCCAACGAGGCACCGTGCGCCTGCTTCTGCCGTGGCACCGTGATGGCATTGGTGCTGCCAACCCTCCTCCCTCCAAACACCAGGCCAGAAAGGAACCAAGCCATCTCTGCAGACAGCTTCAACACCATCTCCTCCAGCCCTGCATCCAACCCTGCAGCATTCTTTCGCTGCTGTGGGGTTAATTGGGGCACCCTGGTTAATTGGGGCGGCCACCCCGCGATGCCGCTCTGCCGTCAGAGCGCTGACGCAAACTGCAGAGCTCAGTGCTGACATTTGGCCGCCTTCCGAAGGAGACTTTGTGCTGCTGGAGGATTTTCACAGCATGTCCACAAATGTCACTTCAAGTAACGCTTCGAGCTAAGCAGTCAATTCTCACTTTGAAAATACAGGGAAACGTCAATTTCTGCATGTTTTGCTCCTATTCGAAATTATATCCTCTTACTGAATAACCAGCATAACAGAAGGGTTTTGGTTTTTTTTTTCTTTTTTCTTGTCCTTTTCCCACAAGTTCTTGATGAAATGTAAATGATTTTCAACTTTGATCTTTATACTTCCTGGCTGCTTCTGACTAGGTTTCTTTCTTAACGATTGGACTCAAACTCGCTCCTGAAATAAAGCTCTTTCCTCCCATCCTCACCATGCAAATTAATGAGCAGTCCAACGCAATAGCTCAGAACAGGCTGCTCTCCTTCCTACCCACTGGAAATCGTTTCCATTTGGAGCAGCATATCCCATTGCTCCTACTCAGTGGACTGCTGCTCACCAGGCATTCAAATTCTGCTCGTCTTACACACAGGCTAATTTTAAACGCACCAAAACCCAGGCTGTTGATGCTGATCAGATTTGTGTCAGAAACAGGAACTTTCCAAGCATAGGGGGATGCACAGCCTCACATCTTCCCTAGGGTTTGGGTCCAAGGGCTTCAGAGCTGCTCACGATGAATCCACAGCCCTGGGAACCTGCAGGTCTGGGCTCTGCACTCGCCACACGTACATCGCTTTGGCTCCACAGTGAGCAAACTCATTATGTTGGGGCTAATGGGTACATTTTAAAGACAGCTAATTAAAATATATGCATATATATATAAACTAAACTCAGCCCTAAAGGACGCAATGCTTTCATTGAGGGGTGCCTCCCACCTCCTTGCCATGCCTGCTCTGCATCCCTGCTCTGCCCAGCCTCAGCAGCAAAGCCAGAGCTCTCCACATGCTGGTTTGATCCTACTCTCCAGACAGCTAACGCTGGATAATTCATGCACTGAGGCAACAGGAGGAGAAGAAAGGTATAACTTGCCTTCAGGCTTCCCACCCCTCATCTTCCTGAGACACCCCCGCCTGGTGTTGGTGCAAGACTTTCTGCTTTCTACTCCAAAAACTGGCTCCTCTGCATCCCAGCAGAATCCCCAGCTCCATCAGTGCAGCCCAGCCACCAAATCCACCTCCCCAGCCCCACTGCTTCCCACCTCTTGTCTGCCCATCTATTTATTTAGAAGTGGGAATCCTGAAAATCCTTGGTGATCTGTAACCACCTTTCATCAGAGGATTTCGGAGCATTTTCCAGACATGAACAGAATAAGCCTCCCCGCTCCCCTAGGAAGATGGATGGTAAGTAGAATTAATCCCAGTTCAGGAAACTAGGGCCTGCGAGGCAAGAAGAGGGAAAGAAAACAAGGCAAGAAATCACTCTGGGTCCCCAGTGCCATCGATTTCCCTTCCTCTGCTCAAGCTACCATGTCCTGAGCCCCAGCTCTGCTCTGATCCCCGGCTGAACAGAGCCTGACTCCAGCACCCCAAGGCAACAATTACCATCTCTTGCCCAGCATTTTCCCATCCTCTGCCCTCCAGAGAGGCTTGGGAGAGACACAGCCACGACGAGCTCTTGAGAGATGCACGAACCTGTTTGCAGAATATGACTTTTTTTGTGGTGTTTGATGGAGAGGGAAAGTTCCCCTCAGAAGAAAAGGCTCTGCAGCAGCCACTGCTGCTGCCGGAGGGAAGGTGACAGATAGGGTAGCGGAGAGCTCTCTGTTTCCCTCTCCTGTCTGCCTGCCTACTGCTGGAATGAAGATAATCTATGAGCAGTAGCGTGCATCAGCACTGCTCTCTCCCTCATATAAATCAGAAGGGTGAAGCTGTATTGAAGGCAGCGCTCCCCAAGCCTTCTCCCAGCACGATCCATCTGGTACTGAAGGTCACAGAAGTCTCCAAGGACAGCATAATCACTGCCCAGAAAAGGGCTGCACTCCATCACTTGCAGGGTGGAGACAACACAAGGCGGGGACATGGGGCTGCTATCCCACCTCACTTCTTCTTCTTGCACTCCCTGCTTTCCACCTATCTCTGTTTCCCCTGGGCTGAACCAGCAGCTAGGTCAACGGGATGGGGCATCCCAAGATAAGTGCAATGCTGGTTGGCTTGGATAGGTTTGAGTAGGCTATGGGTAGGCTTGGGTAGGTTTGAGTAGTCTTGGATATGCTTAGATGGTAAATTGGGTAGTTCTGGCTAGGTTTGGGTTGGCTTGTTGGCTCTCCACAGTGCCCCATCTCAATGGACAGCCCTTGGCCTGCAGGAGCAGCAATGGTTCCTTGTTCCAAAGTACAAAAGATAAGTCTGCAAGATGTCTCAGCAATGCCTGGAGCCAGCCCAAACAAATGGAGGACAGCCCACTGGTCCGGGCAATCTCTAGGCTGCGATTTATCAGCCCCGCTGATGCAGCCAATAAGCTCATCCCTCTTTTGACGTGGCTGTGATGGAGGAGGTGGCTGGAGGGCATTTAACAGGCCGTGATGTGCAATTGATGGCGTGACCGACCAAGCCATCAAGGAACCCCCCCACCCCAAACCAGCCTAGCCCCCTCTTGCCCTGTGCCCTTATCCACTCCTTCCTCAGGACTTGGTAATGGCCGTAATCTATCTGCTGCACAACTTAATTAAAGTCAGTGCCAGAACAGAGCTGATCGAATCATCAATGCTTCCCTGGATCCTGCTCTGCTTGCTCCTGTGCTGTCACTGCCCACAGCACCCTGGGCTCCTTCCCAGCCCAAGGCTTTGTTTGATTTGTGGTTTTTCTTGACAAAAGCTGCCGCTTCTTTATTCGCTTTCCTCTGTAGTGCTTTACAAGCCACAGCTCCAATGCAGAGCTCTGCCTGCCCAGCATGCAGAGGAGTGCATGCCAAAGCCTGCCCATGCTGCCCATGTCCCTTCCAAGGGACATCATTTCATTCTTCCAGCCCGCAACAAGTGAAAGCAGAGGGGCAGGAGAAACAAAAGGAAAGTTACAGGTTGCAATACAGGGTGTAGTAACTAAAAATGAGACAACAAAGCAGCTCACGTGCAGCCATGGATGCTTCCCAAGGGATCAGAGGTGTCCAGCTCCCATCCCTGAGCTCCTTCTGCCCCCAAAGACTCACGCTGGAAGCTTCCCACCCATAGTACAGCTCAGCCCACTGCAAAGGGCAGCCCACCCTCCCTGCCCTTGGGAGATGGGTGCTTCCTTCAGCACAGGGGCTGCAGCCACACCATAAGGAACAGGCTGGCATTTGTCTCTGCCAGCCGCCAGCCATAATTGGTGCTCGCTTTAAGAAGAAAAAGAAATAACCTACATCCAAAACCACTTCTCCAATCAATAAGCATTTGTCCTTTGCATCTGTGGCACGGTGGCTGTGGGCTCACTGGGGCTGCTGCCAGCCTATTTTTCTTCTCCTTTCTCTGGCCCATTGCTTAAGCTAGGTGCTGAGATTCACCTCTAGACCCCCTCTCTCCCCCAGGCTGATCAATAACTAACCCTCTGCTAATGACCTTTCCATCCCTCTGGAAGAGCAGATCCGTCAGAGAGCTGGGACAAGGCAGGAGCTTGCTCATCCCTTCTTGGACAGTGACTAATTGCTGCCATTAGATGCAGAATTACAGACAAAGAATGAAGGCAGGGAGATGACTGACCCTATGTTTAATGCAACTGATGTCCGAGTGTCCACTGCTGCCGCAATGCTGGGTGAATGATAATGCAGCACAGGGGCCCGACACCATGGATGGTGTTGGGTGAGCTGAAAGTCTGGGGAGAAAGGAGATGCAGCAGCAGCAATGAGCAGGGACACCTACAGCCAGATGAGGTTGCTCAGAGCCTGGTCCAGGCTGACCTTGAAAGCCTCCAGGGATGGAACATCCACCAATTACCAACATGATGCAGTAAGTGAGGAGAAACGCATGATAAAACAACCAACATAAAACCCCTTCAAAAATGCAGAGCATCTCCAAGCCCTGTGCTTGCAAGCCCTGGAAGCAGCCCAGCTCAAACACATCCCCAACTGGGATGCACCCAAACCATCACTGCCACTGGTGACATACACCATCTCCAAGGGGCTGCTATAGCTGCTAACAAACCAAGGCCAAATGGGCAGAAGCTTTTGACTTGTAAATGGAGAACACTGGCTCAGAAAGTCATTGGAAGAGAATAAACAAGTAATTCCCAGCAGTGTGGAAAGCAAGAGGAGCTTTTTTGTTGTTGCTATCGTCATCACTGTTGTTTTCTTCCCTGCAAACCCCAGGCCAGACTCTCTCTTTTTGTAAAGCATCTCTCTGATATGGAAAATTTCAGCAGCTTTCTGTGCACAGCTGAAGCAATATATTCCCATCTCAGCTCAGCCTGCCTGTCTTTGTGCATCTGATTGAGCCCAACGATCTGCACTTCTGCCAGTCGCAGTTTGCTTTGGATTCAGAGTCAAGTTTCTATGTGCCGGTCTTTTGCAGCAGATTTCTGAGCCATGAACTGTCAGGCGTAGAGTGAAATGGCCACTGCAATTACTCTGCTTTGGATCAAGCCTGGCCAAAACTCAGCAGCACCTCCCCACCATCTCCAGGCTGCTTTAGGCTATGAGTTTACTCAGCAATCAGCACAAATTGCATAGCTGAGCAGCAGGATCCTATCGAGCCCAGGATCCCTCAGGGCCTCACGGTGGGACCATGAGCTGGGTGGGATGCTGACATACAGCAGGACAAAGCAGTTCTGGCTCAGTGACACAGCAAGAAGAGCTGCTGCCTTTTGGGATTTGCTTTGCGGCCACAGGCGGATGGATATCACATCTTTGTTAGGATAAGAAATGACTGGTCAGTGGAGTCAAGGCAATTAAGAACAACGATTACCATCACACATTCTTCTTTCCTGTCTGTTCGCTCGCTTCGTGTCCCAACTCTGCGTCTTTCCAAGGAAACTCCCCCACCCAGCCCTTAACCCCACTCAATACTTCGCCCCATCACAGCAGGAGGGGTTGGTGGGCACAACCTCCCACACCCCTCCAGCAGCAGCACTCAAACCACAGCTGCAAGGCGTAGCAGCCCTGAGCTCTCCTTGGCTCTGGACCTCTTCTCCAAGTGTCAATGCTCACATCACCCCCATGCTGCCATCCCCCACCACCAAGCACGGCGGCATGCAACCCAGGACACGAGGCAGAAGCAGGGGAGCGAAGAGCTATATATACATACATATATATATCTTTTTCAAAGTCATTTCAAGTGTCCCTTGTGGGAGAGGAATGCAGGAGACGTTTTCTAAATGTACACGGCCGTATCTATCTCGGGAGCAGTATCAGCAGCTGCAGACAGAGACAGGAGGCACAACTGCGCAGACAAAGAGAGATTAGACAGACAGACAGATGAAGAGCAGGAGAAAAACGTGGATTTCAAGCATTATTCATCTAGAAAGACTTTGCCTTGTGAATGGAGGAAAACTTTGCAGAATCGTGCTCTGAAGAGTGCACACTCCACACTCACATCCACCAGCAGAATGCTCAACCAGACTGAAACCACAAGCTAAAATTATCACAGGCAGAGAGAAGCAAAGCACCGGGCCTCCTCACAGCCACTGCAAAGTACCTGCAGCTACAACAGCCACAGAGAGCAGGAGGCAGTCCCTGCACCCAGCGGATGCTGCAGGGGGAGCAGGATGAGCATCCCATGCTCAACCTGATGCAGGAAAAGCGTCCCTAAGCATTCCTGAGGCCAAACAACAAACCCTGGGGACTTCTGATCTAAGCTGTGGTCAGAGCTCTACAGGCAAACAATGGCAGTTGAATCTCAAAGGCACACAGAGCTTGATATGGGTATAACTTTGGTGCAAACCACAAACAGGCAGATGGCAATGCCCATCAGTGGCAACGGTGTCCAGGAATCCATGCAGCAGCTGCTCCATGCCTGGGAGCCCTGGGGCTGCAGAGACTTTAGTGATGGCTGAGCAGGGGCTCGGTGAGCCAGGGCAGGCTGCTGAAGTGGAACAGTTGCTATCTATCCCCAGAATGAGCTGCTTCTCTCCCACCAACCTACTGCAATCCACCGCCGGATCGCACGCGGCGAGCCTTATTCTCTGCTTGATTGGCACGCACTTAATTAATGTTAATGGAGCACTCGCGTCATGATCAAGGAGACTCTGAACCCCAAAGTATACTAAATCTGAACAATTACAGCAGAATTCATGGCCTAATTACGGAGCATTGTTGAAATACCACTTAAATATAGTGATTATTAAAAGCATATTATTGATTGAGGTTTAACTGCTATGTAAATAAATCTAGTCGAAGCAAACTGAGCTACAAATTCATTACCTCGCCGTAAATCCTCAATAAATATTTTTTCCACGAATTGGTTGTTGTTTATTATACAATAAACGTCGTATTAAGCCAAAATTAATTGCATATTTGGGGAGCGAAGGCTCCATTGCTGTGCCAGCCACCCTGTAATGCACAACCTGAGAGCGATGGGGAGCAGATGCTGCGGTGCCGAAGCGAAGCAAAAAGGACTCGAAACCAATTTCCCCTCTCTATCACACCCAGCTCAGTGGCTGGGTGATTTCCATAGACCCCAGCAGCTCAGAAAGAAAGAATCCCAACTCCTCCTTGGGCCCAAACCGTCGTGATGAATAATAAATAAAATAAAAAGCAGCGATATTTTGCATCTACTGAGAGCTTTTCATCCGCGGAGCTCAGAATGATTTACAACAAAAAGTAAAGCGTTAGAGGTGTTAGGAAAGCAGCATTTCCTTCCTCTTGGGAAACCTCAGTAGTTCAACATTTGTTTTCATCTTGCAATCGGGTGAGAAGTTGAAAGGTTTTCTTCTGGAATCATCAGTTCCACGACGCTGAGATTCAGAACCGGGGACTTTTCTTTTTGTTTCATCAAACCCGTGTGTTGTACCAAACTGCATCTGCAATGTTTTGAAGTGCCAATTTCAAACAAAATGTCTCAGTTTGGATTTTCCCCAGGAAAAAAAAAAAAAACCAAAAACAGAAGCATTGGAGCAAAGAGCATTGGAGACGTTTGGTTGCTGCCCCCTCCCACCATCACAAATGTAAATCTGGGTGAAGACCAACAGCGCTGGCAGAAAACGCTTTGTTCCACAATGCTCCCCTTGGTGTCTGCTGCACAGAGCAAGGACCAAAGGCTCACAGAGGTGGGAGCAAACGCCCACTGAAAGAGCACATCTATTTGCTTCCACTCCTTTCTGGGCTGTCCATCACCCATGGGCAAGAGGAGGCAATGGCTTCCCGTGCTGTTTTGTCCTCACCCACAGAGGCAGGTAGAAAACTCTGTTCAGTTTAGGCAACAAAACCAGGCCAGGAGGGGCAGAACCCACCCAGCTATGAATGCTCTCATTAGAAAAGCTTAATTATTAACATCAGCCTGAAGATACTTTCACTGACATTCATTCCACCCCTGACATCAGGGGTGATCACCCTACGCAGCCCCAGCTCTTCTCCCTCCATGCCCACTCTTTCCTGTTGCTGCATCCCATAGATGGGAATGTATGCACAAGACGGGTGCAGCGCAGAAGGAAATGAAACAGCAACGGGATCTCATGTCTTCTCTCTGCTTATTGGAAGCACAGCAGTAGCCATTCCAGAGCTCCTGATGGAGAATTGATTGCTGGGTCATAAAACTAAATCGTGGCGCTCATAATAAGAGTAAACAAGGAGTCAGGGAGGGAGAGCACTGCAGGAGTGCAGGGACGTGCATGGGGGTGATTAGCTGCATAAGCAACTCACTCAATACGTACTTATGGTCCTCAAAGATTTAAGAGTCAATGGGATAAATTGGATCGATGCTGGGCTTCCCCCGAGATCCCATAAATCCCCAAATAACAAAGCACGTGGGCCTTTTTTGTCACCATCAAAATGGAAACAACCACAATGCCGACCAAAGGCGCTGCACGAGAGCAGAGCTTCTCCTCCAAGCACCCAACAGAAGCAAAGCTGAGCGCACGCAGAGCTGGAAAAATGTGAAAGCAGATGGGGAAAGGGCTCTCTGCCTCAACTCCCCTTCCTGCCCGACGGGCTGTGCACATCTCACCCTATCCTCTACAAGACGCACGGCCCAATTACACAGCAATCAATTTTGGGAGCACTGAGGAGATAATGGAGTGATAAGAAACAGCCACCATGGATTTGTCAATAGCAAATCATGTCAAACGAACTTAATTTCCTTTTTTGACGGTGTAATTGGCCTCACGGATGCTGGGGGGGGGGTGGGGCAGGGAGGGCAGCAGATGTGATACACTTTGGCTTCATTAAAGCATCGCGCACCGTTCGTCCTGACGTCCTTACCAGGAGCTTTGGGAAGATGGCTCAGGTGGAAATCCTGTGGGAAAAATACTGCTGAGCAGTTGCTCTTCCCTTGGGAGGGCACTTGGTGTGTGTTCTCCCCACCTGCCCCAACGCTGGGGTTTATTCAGTGTGTCTGGGGGATCTCCTGAGGTCCCTGTGGTGGTACAGCAACGGTAACGGGGGTACAAAGCAGAAAACGCATTAGGTCTTGCATGGATGAGACTGGACTGGAAGGAGCTGCGTGTGCTCCAGGAATGAGGATTAGGAAACAAAATACTCGTGATAAATTAGACAAACAGCTGGAAATCATCAAGATGAAATCCAATAAAGACGACTGCAAAGTAATACACTTAGGATGAAGAAATCAAACGGCGGATAGACAGCAGCACTGCGAAGCCGGGTGTGCAAACAGACACTCAATCACAGGGTAAATACAAGTCGACTGCCACGGGGCTGCAAGGCAGCTGGAGGGGCAGGGGAACACTCAGGCACAGCAGAGCCCAGTCTGGATGCTGAATCACAAGGAAGAAGCAACATCCTGGGGAAGGTGCCAGTAGGATCCAGGGCTGCAGGATGCAGGCTGGTGTTGTGCAGGAAAAGGAAAATGCGTGGGGCAGGGAGGGGGAGAGGATGCAATGAGCTGCATTCTCCCCTTAAAAAGGTCTCTGAATCCATCCCAGCAGCCAGTTAGGAAGCACCTGCACATTTAAAAGCTGCTTTTATTGCTAAATGCCATCAAAGCACCGCTACAAGACAGCAACAGGTGGAGAAAGAACTAAGGGTTAGGCAAAGTTTGGGCTGCTGTTTTCAAAGTCATCTATGAGACAGATGTCCTGTTTTGATTAAAATTAATGGGAACTGAGCATCCCCGTCTCCCAGGTGACTTTGAAAACCTCAGCCACACTTCCCATTTTCTGCCAGTGCCCACAACACCGCCTCTCTCCTCCTTGCCAGGGGCTGATGGGGGAAACAGGGTTACAAAGAACAGCATTTTGCAGCAGAATAAATTGCTGTTTAAATAACAACCCTGTCTGTCATTTACATACACAGAACAAACGCCAGATTAGGAAATAGAGGAGGAAGTGAGGAGAGCCCAAGTCACGCTCCCAGGCGCCCATCCCAGGGGACACATCCCTGCCCAGCCCTATGGCACCCCACACAGCATCCTTCAGCAGGGCTAATAACTGCTCAGGGCATTCATCCTCTGCCTGCAAAGCAAATCGCACTGCCTGGCTCTGACAGCCCCAGCCCCTGGGAATTGTATCGACTGCAAGCCCAGGAAATGAGCACGGATTACAGCCAATATTATTCAAGACCAGCTTAGGTCCCCACCATCCAGACTGGCTAATATACCTGAAAAAAAAAATGCACTAGGCAGGAGTGATTCCTGACACAGCTCTTTATAACCAGGAGGAAAGAGCATCGAGAAAAAGAAGAGTGAACAAAATGATACACTTCTGCTGTGCTGCGTGCCTGGGTGGTTCTTAAACATCCTTCTCTCTGGCTGAGCAGCACACCAACAGCTTCCTGGCCCAGCTGGGCTGCTGCGGATGCTCAGGGCTTTGCATATAGCTCTGAGCACCATGCACAGCTGGGCTGCCCCATGCATGGTCTGCTGGAAGTACTCCTGCAGGCAGCTGCCATAGGATCCTCTGCCTTTCCAAAGGTTCCTCTGCTGCCCAGAGCAGTGCATTTGGCCACTGAAAGTCATGCTGTGCACCCACTGCAAATGGAAGTGCATGAAATGCACCTGGCACTGCATCTGTTACATCTCCAGAAGGAGACACTGGTCCTCCTTCATACATCTGTCTGAAAGCATTGCCCTCTCTTGTAGTCATTGCATTAAGGTTGGTAGAGGCTCGTTCAACCTTCTGCTCTCCAAATCCCCCTGGGCACAGTGCAGTACTAAGCTACTCAGCACTTAGATTGCTGGCCAGCTGATGTCCAAGCTCAACAAGGAGATGGGAAGCTCCCAGCAAACAGCAGATTGAGAGTGAACCTTTCCCATTCGTTCCTCATGGCCACATGTTGTGCAGATTTGGTCCTGAAGGCAGCAGGGAGAGAACTGGAACCCCATCTCTTCACCTACCCACAAATTTCTTCCCTCTCACTGCAATCCCTTGCAATCCCTCCCATCACTTAACACATCTGTCCCATCCTGGGGTCAAGATGCTCTTAGATAACAGCCTCTACGAGACAAAGAAGCTGCCTAAAGCCAGTTATTTCCTCCCACTCCTCCCCAGGAGCATGAGATTGCAGCAGGAGGGAGGGAGGTGCAGCTGGGGCAGCAGCACCCAGGTACAGCAGAAGGGAGGAGGTGGGGGGGGGGGGGTGAGCCCAAGCGTCTCGCACACAAGAAACATCCTTGTGGGACTAAATTGCATTCACTATAATAAACTATCATCTTGAAACGAGTGTTCCAATTGAGTTTTGATGTAAACACTAATATTTTCTCCACTCTGCTATTCTCTTCCAGGGAGATCTCATGTATATTTCACTATGTGTCCTACCTACTATTGCTCTCATACATCAAAGGGTTCGAGGACAAGGAGCCTGATTTTGAAAACATTATTCTTTTAAAGATTTATTCGCTCTTCTTGACCACCTCCTCTGCTGAAAGGGAGAAGCTCTCCATAAATTATTTTAATGCCCTATGTAAAACATGCACACGCTCGCCGCCCCCAGATCCGTAAACTTTGCAAGGAGAGAGAGACCTGCCGGCCCTTGTTCCTCCTGGCCCATGCTTTGCTGAGACACTTCCATGCCCCTGTAGGCTCCAAGCTGCCATCCCACTGCCCACAGTATAGTCCAGCATCCTGATCCCAAACGGGGCAAGAATGAAGCACGGATCTCCCCAGCAATCTGCCCAATGCCACGTGGGGAACAAGAGGCAGAGAAAACACGTTCAGGCTGCTCGCTGTCCCACCTGGGCTCTGCTCTAGCATCCCCAGCCCTGGGGCTCAGCCTGATTCCAGCACCTCCTCACCCTCTCCCAGCTCCAGAGCTGATGCTCCCACTCTAACCAGCTCAGACATACAGATGCTGGGAGAGATGAAGTATTCATGGCCACGTTTTGTAGCCACAGGGACTGGCTGGCACAGGGTCACAGAGGATACCTGCAAGAAACATTAAAAACTTCCACCAGCCCGAATAATACACGGCTCTTTAAGGAACAGCCCATGCAAAATTAACGGCCTGTTCCTTCTGCCCACTCCTGTGGCAGATGCTGGGAGGCACTCAAAGGAAGCTCCACTTATTTAAAATTAAATAAAAGAAGCTAATTTTGGCACACAAGAGCTAACGCACCTGGGGGACTCCTTGCTTCAGGGCACTGCCAGCAGAAGAAGAGTAACAAAGTTAAGAAAGCAATTAAAAACCCGCTGCAGCTGCCCGGTGGGAGGCTGGCGCTTTGGCAAAGCCACGGGGCACAGTAATGTGAGAAGATTTCCACACCCTGCCTTCGGGTGGCAGCTCGGGAGCTGCGCTCAGGCTGCTGCCCATCACTGCCAGCAGCAGCTCCAAAACGTGGAGACGCTGCTGTGCGCCGCCCTGCAAGCTTTGCTGCCGCCAAGCGGGTGCTGGAGAGCGCTTGGTGCAAAGGGAGCAGCGCGTCACCCAAACCCTGCAGGGAGCAAAAGCCGAGCATCCAAGCGAGCAGAACCAACGCCTCCATCCTGCGTCACAGCCCTGGGGATGCAGCCACCCCGCCAGCAAAAAGCCTAAGGGCCGGGGAACTGCTGGTAGGGATAAGGAGAACCTGCGGTGGAGATGAAGCGGCGGTGCCGTGGAGTTTTGGCAGCACCGTGTGGAAGAGCTGCGGCACTGCAGCCGCAAAACAAGCGGGCACGGCGCTGCCATCGCTGCTCCGCACGGCTCGGGATGCGCGACTGCCTGTAAAGTACGGGAGGGCCGTGCACGGAGCACGGGGGCTGGGAATGATGCACAGCACTCCAGGCTGCCCCCCGTGGGGCTGAAATCAACCGCCGCAGGCTGTACGTGTATGTAGTGTTTGCTCTGCCCCTGCACCCCAGTGCTCTGCAGTGACTCAACGCTATTCTGTGGCAGAAAGGCACAATTTGGATAGTTTGAGTCTGGGCTTCTTGGAAAGCAATTGAAAAACCATCCCTGATTTGATTCAGACAAACATTGTGCATGAGCTCAGCCTCACAATTCTGTGCTGCTGGAGTTTCGGGGTTGGGGAGCAGGGATTGGGGCTGGGGAAGACAAGCAGCCCCCAGGCTCTGCCATGAGAGCCCCCTCAGCCTGGCTGAGGTGCTGCTGCTGGTTCTGAGATGCACCAACACCAGAATGCAAAGGGAAGCAAAATAAAACGTCCAAAGGTTTCCAAAATCTCTGCACTTCACTTGAGCAGGCATACGGTACTCCGTTCCCATCCCCAGATTTCTCAGCAGCCTCTCTGATCCCTCAAAAGCCCTTTTGTCCATACTGAGGCAAAATAACAAGACAGAGAAAACACACCCCAGATGGAAGCAGCCAAATCCGAGCCCTCACCAAACTTCAAGCCAGCAGGACGCAACCCCATCACTTCTCTAACACCTCAAAGCAGCCCCTGATCCACTGTCCCAGGGGAAAGCGATGGGGCCAATAAGAGACCAGCTGAGATTTAACTGCCAGCACCTGAAAATCTTCACAGACAGCATCTTTATGTCCTGACAGCATCCTGTCAGCGTCAGCTGAATGCTGCGATTGATTTCTTGCAGGATGCAGGGCTTACTCCTAAAGAAGGGTGAAGGGCTCTCAGCCAATTAACACATAATTTCATCCCTTCACTAAATTGCTGTTGCACAAACAGAATGGAAACGAGCACGAAACAAGCATTTCCAAAAGGCATTTTTCTGGGACCACTGAAATCTGCCTCCTTTGTGCTGCCAACAAGCTGCTGCAATAGGAGGGAGCACCACACTGTGAGCCCAGCTCCTGCTGCCCATGGGGGGACATCTCCTGTGGGGGCAACAAAACACTTCCAGATTTCCCTTTTGCAATCACACCAGCTGAGCTACGAAGCTGGAAAGCCAAAGAACATAAAAAACAAATGGATTTTGGTTGCTTTTTTTTTTGCTTTTTTTTTTTTTCCTCCCCCAACCATCAGCTTCCCCAGCTACTCCAAATGAAAGCAAAACACCCCTGGGGCACCAATGAGCGGCATCCCTCCTTCTATTTGAAACCCAGCTCGTGTCAGGGTGGCAGCTGTCTGGTCTGAATGCTCTCTGCGAGATGCAGGGATGGAGCTGCTTTCTGTTCCCCATCATATGGCCCCACATTAGGATTTTCTGAGCACGGGCTCATAGTTCCAGACAGAAACCTGCGCTTACATTTCGGATACACGGGACGCTGAGTAACAGAAGGGTATTTCTGGCTCAGAAGCAGCCCAACGATAGCTGAAACGTCAAGCACAGCTGACTTGCATGATTTTCCATTGATTAAGATGACAAACTAGGGCCAAAATCTTACAGAAACAGATTACAGAGGGCTGATGCCATCTAATCTCAGCCCCAGCTCACCAGCTTTAGGCCTAAATCCTAGCTGAGTCTGGAAACGATCCGTGCTTCTTTGGTTATCGCCACCAACTCAGGGAATAAGCAGTCATGTAAAACCACCCGCCGAAAGACGTTAAGGAAACAAATTAATGAATTAAAAAGAAAAAACAAACAGCATATGCTCTGCCTGCTTCTGCACCGCTCCTGGGAGCAAAAAAAGCAGCAGACCGGAGATGCGAGCCTTGAGGGATGCTGACACTGTCCCATGTTGTCCCCTGTACCAAAAAAGCTGAAACAAGGCACAAAAATCCCCTTCCCAAAAGCAGTGCATGAGTCAGGGCAGGAAAGGGCAGCTGGGCAGCTGAATGCCCTCCGGGGTTGGCTCTGAGCTCCGTGCCCATCCCTGGAGGACCGGGGGGTGTTCAGCTGAGGGTCTCACTCCATATCGACAATAAATACGTCTGCAATAAATATGCAAAGTTGTAACTGATTTGCATTGACATTTGGGCTTGGGGGGGAGCTAAGGGGAGAAAGAAATAAAGTCCATTATAGCGCAGAGTAATTTAGGATATTACCACCAGCATCTGAATTACAAATCTACCTCTCATTACTGGTATGTTAACCGGGAAAGGCAGCTTCTGAACAACATGCAAGGCAGAGTTTATTAGCATGAATTTGCATAATAATTAGCTCTGCAGCAAGCAAAGGCTGTTGTGCCTTTCAAAAAGCCAACTTTCAATGTCAATACCCAGCCCCAATTTGGCTCCTGCCTGAGGCCCTCCGGCAGCGAAACGCTGCGGGCGTTCAGCAGCTGCCAGCACACACCATGATGCCATCACCTGCACTGGGGGCTGCAGGCATCCTGCCCTGTCCCTTAGCTTTTGGGCTGGGAGGCACAGGAGAGCTCCTGGGAAAGGCTTTTGGTACAGCAAACTTCTTTGCACGGACAGTTCTGCATTGAACAGTTTTGCATTGCAAAGTTAAGCACCACACAGTTTTGCATTGCGGTTTTGCATCGCAGGGAAGGCTTTGCATTGCAGTTTCTTTCCCTGGTGCATCAGGATGGCTCCAAAGAGTCCCAGCAGTCCTGTGCTGAACAAGTCCCATGCCATTCTTTCCATCCCATCCCATAATGCTAAATCTGCCTCCAGCTGCAAACCCTAACCCCTGATGCTAACCCTTAGACCCACTGACAAACTGGCCTTTAGACAACATGATTTGCATCATAGGACTGAAAGAAGACACAAGAAAAAGATATTTTCTGCCTAACGATGCCACGATGAAGAAAGGAATGTGATAACAGAGGGATTGTAATTGTTCTCCATCTACCCAAGCTGGCCCTCAGAAATCTGGAGCTGGCTCACTCTGCTGCTTTCCAGCCTGGCATTTTCCAGGTAGAGTTGTGCCAATAACAGACTCTTCACTATCCAGAATGCCAAAATTAAGAGAAAAACATGAGGTTATTTCAGTCTTTTCGCTGCAACTCCACATTTCGTCTTCAAGGGCTCTATCTGCACAAGTGGTGTATTTGCAGGTTCATTTTGACTACAAACAGCACATTCTGAACACAACAAACAAAACACACTGGTTGGGGGGGAGAGGCCGTTTGCTCTGGTTTGTTTCTCCCAGTGCTGATGTGCCTCAGTCTACACTGAGAGGAGGGCATCCCCACGCAGGGCCTGTGCTGATCTTCTCCAGACAGCAGCATCTCACTGCCAGCCTGAACTCAGCCACCACAGGAACAACGGTGTGCATCTCTGCAAGCAGAACACGACTGGGTGAGCCTCGCTCCACCAGGGTGCCTGCAGTGTGAGACCCACATGCTGGTTTCTCCTGATCAAATTCAGGGTTTTTTTTGGATTTTATTCTGCCCAGCTTTCATCAGAAACCCTTTTAACCTTTTATCTCCTGGTGTTCTGGCAGAAACCTTATAGAGGATGAAACTTCCCACTGGCTCCCAGCTATTGGAGTGATGTGCAGAAATCCTCTGTTTTTAAGGGCGATGAAGTCTGGCTCCCACACAACCCTAACACCCATTTTTCCTCTTGGAACATGACTTGCAGTTGTTATTTCAGATATGCATACACTGTGCTGATATAAAAGGACACTGAGCAACAGCAAAGGAACATCAGCACCTGCATGCATCCCACCCCAGACCCACTGCTGCCTCCCCAGGAAAGCAGCAGCACTTCCAAAGACTCATTCAGAATCATAGCATCATTAAGGCTGACCAGCAACTCCAACCACCCACCCAGTACCACCACATCTACCTCTAACTCATCTACCTAAGCACCCTAGTTCCATGTCTGACAAATACCCCCAGTAACAGGGACTCAATTACTTCCTCATGCAGTTCCAATGCTCCACAACCCATCCAGTGAGGGATTTTCCCCTAATAACCAACCTAAACCTCCCCTGGTGCAACTGGAGGCTGGTGCCTTTGGGCCTTCCAAGCCATGCAGCAGCACCCAGAGCAGCAGAGAGCTTCGGACACATCTACCCATGAAAGGTGGGATAAAACTGAAGGAGGGAAGCACGGCCATGGGTTGCTGGAGGGCAGAAGGGGGGGGGGGGTGGGAGGGAGCAGGGATGTGGAGGGCCGCGAGGTGGTGCTGCAGGGCTGGGCATGGAGCTGCAGAGCACAGGGAAGGGGTGCACGGATGGATTGCAGCTCATTGCACAGCCGTTCATACGTGCAGAGGGAGGGAGCTGAACTGCTCTGCGCGAAGTGCATCCCCCCTCAAGTGAGGGGGCTCATAGCTGAGGAATGCCAAGGTTTGGAGAAGGGAGAGCTGAGCACTGCTTGCTTCCAGCCCTGCATCTAAAGAGAACTTGGATCTAGCCCTGCAGTGACCCACTGCTCTGCATCACTTTGCAAACTGGAGCAGAGGGGTCCTTAGCAATCTGCTGCCATCCATCCCAGCCCACCAAAGCCAGGGACACAGGGGAGAAGGAGCATTTGGAAGAGGATGACTCCACAATGAATTTAAAAGGAGTTATCGGCTGCTGCTGGGTAAATCAGCTTGGCTAAGATAAGAACCAGAACAAATATTTATTTCAAATTTACACTGATCTAAACCTGAGTGCTTGAGGGTTCAATAATTACATTGAACTCCATATTTTTGTCCAGTTATTCCCTGGGCTTCTTGCAAGGGCTGGGGAAGGATAAATCCTGGCTGCTTCCATACACTTGTCAAAAGGATGGGATGGAAACACAGACAGAAACAGAGAAGGGTGGCAATGAAATGAACTTCATAGTGTTTCAAACACAATGGCTAAACTAGAGCCAGACTTCTCCCAGCAACTCTGACCACCTTTCATCCAGCAGTGTCAGGAAAGGACCCCAGATTTCAGAATGTCTTTACAACGACTCAAATGCAGGCCCCCAGTCAGATGTGCAGCGGAAAGATAGGAACAAGCAGGAGCTAAGTTTACATCAGCAAAGAACACAACATAAAGGTTGTCTGTGCCTGCAGGCTGCTGCGGGATGCTGTGAAATAGAGGTCCCAGGCTGCTCACACTACCAGAAACCTGCCTGTAACTGTAAGGCTGATGCTTTGCTTTGAGCCCCAAGCTGCTCGGGGCTCAAGGTGCGACCAAAACAAACACACAGAGCTAGAGGCTGCAGTGCAGAATTGCTCAGCATCTCCCATCCCTTCCTGGTGCTACGCAACGTCTCAATTCCAACCTCTGCTCTGAGAGCAGCAATCACTGGGCAAAAACAGGCGCCAGGGGAGATGGCATGCTTCAAGCTCCTTGTAAGCACCAATCTACACAACACAGAGTTAGCCACGTTGTATGGATAGGGAAAACAGGACTGTGGAAGTTAGGTGACGAGAACACAACAAAGAGCAGAGAGCACTGCAACTTCCTTACGTCTCCAGCCCAACTTTAGGAGAGAAATTGATGATGTTCCTTTAAGAGCAGAAGGCCTTGCTAAAGGAAAGGCAATTGAGAGAGGCACTGAGTTACAATCGGGCTCACAAAGCTGGCACAAAGCAGCAGCGTGTGTTTGCATGTATATAAATACATCTCGGTGTGCGCACACATATGGAGCCCTGATGAGCCAGGAGGGGGTGGAGCACGTAAACTTGGGGAGAAATAAAATCGCAATAAAACCCCACCAAAATTAACGAGGGGAGAGAGCCTTTCCTCAAACAAACAGAAGTCATTTCGCAGCCACCGATGGCTCCTTGTCGCGCTCTCACTTCCCTCATCCTCTCTCCAAGTCGGCACTGTGCGGAGCCGCGCTCCTTTCCCAGATTTCAGCCGACGCCGTGCTCAAACGAATCCCATTTTGTCACCATCCGTGCCTCTCCCCGCTCATTCCTGCCTGCAGCCCTCGGTGCAGGCAGTGCTGCTGGCTACCCTCCAAGCCCACGTTGGCACAGCGCTGCTGCGCGCACCTCTCCAAATGCGCAGCGCCTCCAAACGCTGCCGAATGTCACCTCCACCTGGGTAATTTTTAATTTTCTTCCTTTTCCCTATACTGTTAAATTACCTCCAGCTTATTTGTCTGGCTAGAGGTTAATGAAACACTAATGATGTTAATGAGGCTTTCATGCCTCAAGTTTTTTCAAGAAAGAGATATAATAGCTGTTTTCCTTCCCTTTTAATCTTTTTGATCGCTTGGGAGTTGCAGGGCCAAAGCAATTAGCGGCTCACGCAGCTCTGTCTTCCCTCCCGGTCACAGCCCAGTGGGGCAAAGAGAAGAAACCTATTAAACCCGCTTCACGTGTCCTCAGGTGAAGAGCTGGTGGGCTGATGCAACACGCTGCTTTAGCCAGAAGGCAAAATGCTATTTGGGGGGAAAGCAGGGGAAATTAACAATCTGGAGCTGAGGCATGGAGGCGGCGGGAGCTGTCCGGAATGGTGAAGTGGTGCCATTAGTGGAGTGCTGCTCGTTAGAGGGGACAGCAAGATGGAGGAGAGGAGCTTTGAGAGGTGATGGAGGCTGGGAGGTGCTGAGGTTAGATAGAGCTGCCCGATGGAAGTTCAGAGCACAGAAGCATCCCAGCATTTATCCTTTCTCGGGGTGAAAGCCAAAATCTGGCTGCTCCTTGCAAGCTCACGATCTCATTTGGTTTAAATACAGAAAGAGACTGAGCAAGAGCAAACCTGGAGGACTGAGAGCAACAGCTGTGCCTTGCAGAAGGGAACACTGCCCATCTGCACCATGCTGCCTCTGATAGGGTTTCTTTATCACTCCCTAATCCTCCCAACACAACTGCATGGCAAAAAAAACCCAAACCCTATCCCAGCCCATTTCAAAGCCAGCTCCTGCACTGTGCATGGGGGACATGAACTGGGCATCCTAAAGCCATGGCTGAGCCCCTGCTGCCACCGCGCTCAGTGATGCGCCTGGAGGGGACACCACGTCTCTTCTATTGATGGATGCATCAGTGCCAAAGGGCACACAACTAAATTACGAGCTGGCACTTACAAGGAGTGAGGGCTCTGCCTTGTGCTTCCATTAGAGGGTATCTATCTGCATTTAAAGCTGTGGCGCTCTGATAAGGAGAAGGGAGGAAGCTAGAGAGACCTCAAAAAATTGCCTGGACGAACTCCGAGATAAGACTTTTCAGACAGACAAAAAAGCCTGTCCTGATTTATAGAGCTTCGTCCGTCCTTGACAGTACCTCTGGAGCTCCTGATCTTGGCTGTAAAAAGAAAGTTCCATCAGAAATGCATGTTCTGCCCCCAAAGTATTTATCCAGACAACCTGTCAACCTACCACAGCCAGATCTGCCGCTGACATGGACAAGGCAGCAATACAATCAGCCGCCTTTCCTTCTCGCCCCCTCCTCTCCCCTGTTCTTACTAATCACAGATGCTTTGTTTGCACGACAATAAAGATCCTGGCTGCCTCAGTTTCCATTTTTCGTTATCGTGCCTTTCAGCCAGCATGTTTATTTATGACTGCCACAGAGTGCTTTCACGAAGAGATGCCATTAGGCTGCTATGATGCTCTCTTGACATTGAGATCAGAATCTACACAGACGCCACGCAACAACTCATTTTTATGTTTGCCTACTTGTCTTAATTCCTTTTCTTTTATTATTATTATTATTATTTCCATTGCAAAAGCTGCCAGGGAGGGAGAGGCAGAGGGGCACTTAAAGCACAAAGACACGAAGCAGCTCTGACTGAGGCCACAGATGGTATGGGCTGGCTTGGCTGATCCTGCCCTCGTTCAGGGCGGCTGTTGGCATGCATGCTCTCACCAAGCCCATTAAGAGAACAGGACCCCAGCCTGACAAGGGCACAGGAATGGATTTATGTTTGCTCATGACCAGGAGGCGGTCATCCTGCATTCCACAGTGGGAGAACCTGCACGGAGACACCTAAAGAAGGGCTGTGTGCCCCCACGCCTGGGGAGCAGGGCTCAGCAATTGGCTTTCAGGCCTCAAATCCAACAAAACCCAAAACTGCAGCATCATCACACAGCAGCCACGCGATGGTGACATCAGGATGTCCCTACGCATGCCAGCAAGCCCCACTCCTCCTCTCCTGCAGGACCACAGCACCCAGCTGTGCACTCTGAATGCACACTGATACCAATGAGGTCTTCTCTATCTGCATAGCAGCAAATGGAGAAGTCCTGCTGCCCTTCTGCCTGCCGGCTCTGGGGCTCAGACACATGCCCACAGAGGTGCAGGCTCTGGGGTACTTTCAGTGCTGTCCCCAGAAGGCCTGATCACACTGCCTGCCCTCCAGCTTCACCCAAGACACCGGGGCACGCAGAGCCAGAGCTCAGTATGACCTGGCATCTTTCTCAGCTGTTAGCAAAGGCGCGTCCTTCCCGGGCATCGCTTCTCTAATTAGTTCTATTGGTTTCAACAGTTCGGCGGACTCGGTGAATGTAATATTTAACACCCTGGAGGAAAGCCTTTCATGCCGATGCCTCTTTCATCATCTCTGCCCATCTGGTGCTCACTTGAAGCTCACTGAGCACCACCTGCTTGAAAAACAATGAACCCGCGTGGGTCCCACGGAGCAGCCGGGCTCTGCAGGGGGGCACAGGGACACAAGCAGTGTCCACCCATCCCTCAGGTCTGCCACAAACCTCGCCTGCACACCCTGGCACAGCTTGCTTGCTTGCCTTCACCATCTCACTCAGCTTTGCAGGGATGAAGGATGCGCTACAGAGCAACAGCAACAGGCAAAGAAAGGAAGCGAGGAGCTGTGCAACTCCACAGCAGGACACAGCAAACCAAATGCATGCAGGGTGGCAGTAAGGAGCACAGTGACACTACATGGCAACATACATCTCCCCGGTGGGTCAGAGCAGGGACAGAGCCAGAAACCATTTGCTTTCTGCAGCCCCAGCTCCATGGGGACAGCAGCAGGGAGACCATGTCTGGAAATGATTAGATTCCTTCCAGTGAGTGACACCTGCTAATAACCTGCAAGACGGGCAGAGGATACTTACATTGTCGTCTCCAGCTATCTACAACTTCATTTTGCATCATCTTTGTCACTCAAGGACGGCAGCAAAGGATATTACTGCTGCTGTTATTGTTATTGTTATTATTTACGCCATGCAGCCACAAATCTGCAGGTGCCTGGGTTGGGTGGATGGATTACACCAGTAGATTCTCCTTCAGATCAGAGGGAAATTTATGGCAAGGATTATGTATAATGCATTTTTCTATTAAATTAAAATAAGATTCCCTTTCAAAGTTCAGCGTGTTAAGCGGCAGCTGGAAGGACGCCGGTCTTAACCTCACGCTCAGCCACAGCGCCAGCATAGAGGGGAGATGGATGGATGCTCACTCCAAGGGAAATACAATAATCTCCTCTGTTTGCAATGCTGAACTGCATTACTGAACCTCCTGCCTCCCTGCGCAAAGCCTATTAGCCACCCATCGGTGCTAAAAAAATAATAAATAAATACGCCAGTGCACAACGGTGCCAAGGGCAGGGAAGTTAAAGGACATTATAACTCTTTAATTACAGCAGTCTTGGAAAGAAAGGAGTTGTCACCCCCCTCCTTCACCCCTCCAGGGAACACTTGGTATCTACCTTGGCCAGAACCCCCTTAGGAAAGTTGTTGTAACATATGTCTTCCCTGTGATTTGTGCCAGGGATGGGTTTAGTCCTGTATTAATATTCCCCACCCACTATTTACCACGCTCACACACGCACGCAGATACACACAGACGTGCCTTTCATCTCCTGCCTTGAAAGGAGAGGAGAAAAGGAACCCTTCGTTAAGCTTTCAAGATAAGAGAGTCACACACAAGTGCAGGGCTGGAGCTGAGAGGGAAGGTTTCCTTAAGGCTGATTGGTGACCATGCAGGATGCGGGGAGGACCTGGCAGAGTGGGAGCACCCCCAGAGCTCCACTCCTCCCTGCTCGGCCATCATTGCCACATTGCAGTGCTGCTGGGTGCACACAGCCAGCACAGCGCATCTCCAACTACTCCCCCAATGAGTGTTTTCCTGTATATTTTGCCCTGACAAAAACGCCCTTTGTAGAGATGAAAACAGCTGTCAGAAACCCGTCGCCCACCTCCTAAAAGATCCCATTATGCTGCCGTATTGAGCTCCTTTTTTATCAGGAAAGTTATTGAAATAGTGATGGAAACAGCCAATAGCGCTTCCGATTAAAAATGTATCACAGCGTTTTGTGATTTAAAAGCAAACAAACAAGAAGGGCGCATGAAATGTTAATGCACACGTGAGTGGGTTTGATTTTTGTTTGTTGTCTGTTTGTCAAACACTTTCGACTATCAATTAATTATCAAAACTGGGCCAGAAAGGCAGAGAGTGCTCCACGCAGCCCGTGATGCACATCCCCTGTGCCAGATCTGCAATGCTGAGCAATTCAGACAGCACTGCACGCCCACTGCTGCTCGTCATGATACCTGAGCACCAGGACACAGCATGGGGTCTGTAAGACTTCATCCTTCCAGGGGAACCAGTCACCATGGGCTGCTAGCCATTAAGCCCGATCTGTTCACCTTGGATCCAAGGCCAGCTGTGTGTGTGCTGCCAGGCACTGAAGAACCACATCATGAAACTCCAAATGTAGAATCATTAAGTAGGAAAAGACCACTGAGGTCATCAAGCTCAGCTGCCTGTTGAACTACGAGCCCAAGTCCCACATACCCACAGTTCTTGAACACCTCCAAGGATGGGGACTCCACCTTTTCCCTTTGTTCCAGCAGTGTCCAACGCTGCGAGATGCAATGCCAGAGATGGGGCTGCCCCCATATAGGCTTTGCAAAGGGGAAGGGAACTGGAGGTGGGTCAGCCCCACACTCTCTACTTCTGCAGTGTTTCCCAAAGCTCTTGCAAGCACCAGCTTATAGTCTAAAAGATCAAAAGACTCCCTCTGAGCTGCAGCTGGTGGATAAGGAGATACGGCACAGTCAGGAGGCAATGGCCCAAGGGACCCATTAACAAGATTCCTCCCACACAACCTCCACGAGCCCACACCATCCATAAACCCTGCTCTCCCCCCAGCCAGCCTTGCGTGGCTCTGAACTTTCCAGCTACAGGCTGCAGATTGGATTCTTCCGTCATCACCATAAAAACAGATGAATTGGCCACGGCTGAGGGCCCTTTGATAGGACGGGACCCTTTAGGCAGGAAGGCACACTTCATAAAACCAGCGCTGCCTTTCTGTGAAGCCTGGCCCTGTGCTGCTGGGGTAAGCACTCGGTCCCATTTCTCTCTTCCCACAACTCTCATCAGACTCCAAATTGCTGGAAACCCAAATCCCAAGCAGGACAGCCAGAGAGAAAGTCTTTGAGCCAGAAGCTACAGCAGACAGACCCCAGGGCTCTGCAACAAAAGCATTTTTTTCCTGTTTTGTTTTGCTTTGCATTCTCATTGCCAGGTTCATTATCAGGATCCTTATTCCTGCACACGCTTCCCATTTTTCTCCCTCCTATCTCTGCTTCCAACACAGCAGCCTGTATTAGTTTGTTAACAAGCTGTGGCAGCAGTAATCTCGGCCTCTGCGGCTCCGGCACCTGTTTTGCTGACCAGGCACATCGCTTGTCTCTGCTGCCTGCAAGCTACCCCCAAGATGTGGCCTCCCCAGGGCAGTGCAGAGGGAAGGAGAACCTCCTCGCCCTGCTGGCTACACTCTGTCATGCACCCCTTCCTGGCCACCAGGCAACACTGCTGCCTCATAAGCAACCTATTGGTCACCACTGGCCTTCTTGGCCACCTGAAGGCACTGCTGGCTCATGGGCAACCTGCTGGCCACCAGGACACCCAGTTGCTCTCCATAGAGCACCCTTCCAGCAGCTCGGCCCCCAGTCTCTACTTGTGCATGAGGGGGGAACACGTTCTGTGCCAAATTCTCGTTCAAACGTGCTGCTCCAAGGCCAGTCCCAGCACACTGCACTCACACTGTTATCAACCCAGGTTGAAAAAAACTTTCTCTTTTTTTTTTTTTTCTTTTTTTCTCTCTCCTCTGGTGCAGAGAGCCAAATGAATGGCAAAGCTTGTTTTGTCCCCAAAATAGAGATTGTCTTGAGTAAGCCCAGGTGCCGCTATGCAGCAGAAATCACAGCATTTGCGTGCAGGGCAGGAGAACTCTCTGCCCTCTCCTCCCACCCCAGCCCTGCAATCTGACAGCACACATTTGTCTTCTCAGGTCTGACTTCTCCTCAGCCCAGGGTGACAGCAAACAGCACTTGGAAAAAGAAGAGGAGGTGGTGGGAGGGGGAGAAACAAAAGCAGAGCAAAGCAAAGCATAAACCCAGCTGCTGTGGCAGAGGGAGGTGAAGAACACTGATTTCAATCCCCACCCTGCCAGCCAGCAGCACAGCTCTGCTCCTCTCCAAGCACTGCTGCCCAACAGTGTGCAACAGGGAATGGAGGCGAGAGGCAGAGATACTCAGTGCCTTTCCAGTACCTCTCACCACCAACACAACCTTGCTCCTCACCACTTCAAAACCCATTTTCACTTGCAAGAGCTACAGCAGGGACGAGGCAGAGACCCTCTTTGCCTTCCCTTGCTCCCTAATTGCCAGCTCTCAGACAGCCCAAGGCAATGAAAGAAGCCTTCTTGCTGCTGGGAGAGCCCCAGTGCTGCACAGCCCTGCTTGCTAATGGCCGGCCTGCTTCAGCACACGTGGGGAAGGAGTCGGCGCGTGCTGCTGATTACCACTCTGGGTCTCCGAGGCCAAAGAAGGAAAGAAATTCAGTGTAAGACTGCAAACAATTACTGCTCTTAGATAATCACTGTTTCACAGTCCAGACATGCATAAATATTGCATAACGCCGGGGCTCAGCACGTAATTGTCAGATATTATTCAAATCGAGCCACTGCTTTATTGGCAAGTGCTGTGTGCTTGTCACAGCTCGGGGTCAGAGCTGGATGGATGGGGGATTTTCAGGGAAAGCTCCAGCAATGCAAGAAGCTGTTCCCTAAACTGCTCAGCGCTGACCTGTGCAAAGTGATCTCACGTTTATGGCTGTGCTGGATAAATGGCCCAAACCACAGCGCTGCAAACGCATTCCAGGGAGCAAACGGGAGAAGCACATCCAAATGCAACACTCAGATCCCGCCCAGATCCGTGCTTTGCAAACCTCAGGATGTCATATTCTCAAAGCTCCTGTCCTAGAGGACAGTCAGAAATGCAAAACCAGAGAACACCTCTGCATAGTGCAGATGCGAGGCGGTTTACTGAGGTGCAACCATAAGGCAGAAAGCACAGCGCACAGATGGAAGATGGCCCTGCAGGAGCTCGGTGCTGGTGTCACCTGGGACTGAGACAGCAGCGGGAGGGAGCAGCACTCCAGCCACGTTTTCCTTTGGACAGGTCTCCTTCCTTTCTCATCTGAAGCTGTTTTGGTGCAAACCATCTGCTCTGCGCCCTGCAGCGCTGAGGGGGCCCAGATGGACGGCTTCTTTGATAGTTCTTTAAAACGAGGCACCCAAGCACAACATCACCATATGCCAAAGGGCCGGCCAGCACGGAGCGCTGCCCACAACCCTCCTTCCTTGGCACAGCCACAGGACTCCAGCGCTCCTCACCTGCTGGGAGCCTGCAAACACTTCCAGGCTCTGTCCCTGTCTGCGACACAGCACCAGAAGGAGATGCAGGATCCTGGGTGGCAACCAGTGAGCACACCGTGTCCTCCCATGTGCTGGGAACACGTGGCGTGTGCCCCTGAGCTTCCCAAGGGAGAATAGGGGCTAAAAAAAAAAGCAGGCTGCTCGATCTACAGAGTGAGGTCGCAACCCCCATTCACACTCAGTTTACCCTGAAAAACAGCCAGGGCTGGATTTGTCCCAGATCACCTCATGAACAAGTGGCACAGAAGAAAGCCAGCTGCTTTAGGGAAAAGAGAAAAGCACCAGTAAAAACCTACCTGGGAAAGTGGATTTTTCTCACTACAAAAGCACAGCATCACCTCCACAGCCTCCAAACCCTTCATCCCTTCTGCAAATCACGTCGCACTCAGGGCAGCTCAATCCCAAATCAGCGTGATCTTTTGACTCCTCTAACCCAGCCCCACTGCAGCACCTGCTCATCAGCACCAGCTGCCTCGTTACAGCCTGACCATGCAATGTGCGCATCGCTGCCCATCACATTTTGCCCCCTCCATCACCTGCCACACATGGCTCAGTGCACCCACAACCCCTGCAGGTATCTCAGCTCTTTGCCCTCCTGCCACCACACTGCGCTCCTGTCTTATTATTAAGTAACACACAGCCTGGGATTCCCATGCAATCGCAGACTCTCAGGAACTGGAGCTTTAAGGAAAAAAAACACCTTGCAAAACCACACCACAATCAGATAGATTTTGATAGAAGCTGCAGTGAAGGATGGCTCTGTGGGATTTCAGATAAATAAAGCCACAAAGGCCAGTGAGATTGGACTGACACCTTCCAGATGATGTTTTCCTGACCCTGCGCCTTGAATATCAAATCCTCCCTATTGCCAGCAGCCCTGAACCCCAGGCTCTGGAAAGAGGGGTGGAGGGATAACAGAGCTTCCCTGAGCCTCTGCTCCTTACAGGGCTGGATCCAGAGCAAGGAAAGGCTCAGAAGCACCTAATCCCTCAATCCAGCAATTTGCATCACTGAGGATCCCTGCTAAATTCTCACAGCTGTGGTCCCAGCACAGGGCACTGCTATTGAGGGATGCAATTGCAGTATTGGGGCTCCCAAGCTGCCAGCATTGCTCCCGGGCAGCATTCCCAATAAAGTTCTGCAGAAGGGAGATGACATCAGCTGCCAGAGAGAGAGAGTGTGAAAAAATGAGTTGGAGCAAAGAGCGCCTTGGGGCATGAGGAAGATGCAGCTGAGTGGTGACAGGGCTCCAAGCTCCAGCCTGGGCTTGGGGCCCTTTTTTTGAGGGCTCTGGATCCCAAAGGGGCCATCACTACCAGGCAGATACGAGCAGTGGTGCTGAGTGCCATGGCAGTGCCTCCTCAGCTTTTCTTCTGAGGACAGCAGGACCACATCCCACCCAACACGCCATGCATGGGTGTTTCTGCTAACACAGATCCCACTCACTGCCTCCAACAAAAGCCTGAGCTGGGTCTGGCCCCAAACTGCAGCAAAGTAAGCGTGAATGCTGATAACTTCATCATCCAACGAGGCACAGATGAAATCGTTCTCCTTTGCAAACAACACAGGGGAGAGGTGCAGAGCTGGCACAGGACAAAGCACTGGTGATGGAGAGCGACAAATAGTGCACAAAGTCAGAGCAGAGCTCCTTTCAGCAGCCCTCGATCAAGCAGCGTCCCACCAAATAATGAGAATCTTGCTCTATTGTATCCATGCAAATCACAGGTGCTGCTTGAAAGCGTGTGCATTAATAACTCATCTGTAGGGCCAATAAGAAAAAACGTATCGCATTATCTTGTCCACTTAACCATTAGAGAAACTCAGAAGTGCAATCATTCACCTCCTATGAGCTCCCAGCTCTGCTCACAAGCATTGCATTTGCTGCAGTCCCAGAGTGCTTCCCTCCAGGTCAGCCAGACCCGGATCTGACCCAGTGCCCAGCAGTGAGAGAAGTGCACCCACGTGGATCTGAAGGCTTTCAGGACGGCTGCCCAGCACCTCCCACAGAGGAAGCTCTAGGAAAGCATCCAACAGTGCACTTTAACCCAGGAGCAAAGGGATCTCAAAGCCCTCCCTTCCCTTCTGCTGCCTGTGTTTCTTTAAGGCCAGCCAGGGAAGAGCAACATTCTCCAGCTGGAATTACACAGGGAATTCAGGTAAGCAGAATGTAATTAACCGAGCTGGAACGCTGCCATGTCTAACAGATGTAGAAATGCACCTTGGGAGGAGAAAAAGGAGGAGAGGAAGGAATGAAGAGGAGGGATGGATGGATGCCTGGGCTCTGTGCTGCTCTTTGGTGAGCAGAGCCCATGCGTGCAGGGCCAAGGAGGGGACGCAGGAGCTTCTCCAGAAACAGTTTTTAAGTCGTTTGTTCATGCAACTGCCTAGGAGTGCACATCCTTGACTTGCCCTGCTTTGATCTGCCTGAAGCTGGCCCCCACAGCCCCAAATCCTGCAGAGATGGACCAGCACGAGCATCACCATCCTGCTGTGCCCTAGGGGACAGCCTTGAGCCCCAGCATCACTGGAGCGTGGCAGGAGCTCCCGACCCACGTGGCAAAGCACGACTTTCACCTCTCTCCTTTCGCTTTGTTCGATAATTTGCCTTCTCCCTGCTCTGCCTCGTAATCAGATTGGCAATGAATTACAGCAAGGGTGGCTCCGCTCATTTCAGATGTCAGAGCCCGCAGTAATTGCGGCACCCACTTAAAATTTATGTCAAAGAGAAGAAGCCTTTGTACGGAGGCAAGCATCACCACGCCTGCCACACGGCTCTCTCAGCTCCAGCAAAGTTTCCCTTTGAAGGGCCCACGTTCCCAGCTCTCTCCTACTCCAAAGCCTCACCCGCACAGCACCGCATGCTGGGCACCTCATCCTGCAGCTGCTTTTTGAGCTGTGCATGTTTCACGTTGTAAAAACAACAGCATGCTGTGCTTGCTCTGCACTCAGCTCCCTAAATCTTCGGAATGACTCCAGCACATGCTCCCCTGCCCTCCTCCCCCCCCCCCCAGCCAGCTGCAGCTCAGCATCTCCAGACGAACGCAAATTTCCCTCTGCAGGAATGTGCCAGGAGAGGCACGGCAGCTGGTGGGGGAGCAGAAGTGGTCCCATCTGTGGGCACATTCTGCTCTCCAGGTGGGAGTTGTACCCATCTGCAGCAGCAGCAGAGGGCACCGCGGGGCCGGGGAGAAGCGTGGCATCCTACAGGTGTGATTTCTGTGCCTGTCACAGCTGCTGCATGGAGCCCACAGGCACCCAAATGCTGGGAGAGCTCCTGCAGAGCTGCCAGCGCCTCGGCGTCCCCGGAAGGAAAAGGATGCAAAGTAAGATGGTCCATGAATTTCCCAAGAGGTCAAAGAACCTCAGGGGTTGGAAGGGACCTCTGGAGATCAAAAATCCAAAACCCACAATGCAAAAACCAAACAATGCAAAAAGCAGAAACTATCAAATACTAAAGGAATCAAACTCCTCCTGTCAGCAAGGAGGAACTGTTCCCATACGCAGCAGGGCTGGCACATCCTCTGATCAGCTTCCAGCAATGGCAGGCGATGCTGCCCCTCTTTCTCTCACAGCCCTTGATGGAACAGATCCTCCCTGGTGCAAACCAGCCTGCACAGCTCCCTACTGCAGTGATGCAGCTGGAGGAGAGAGCTGGGCATTCCGGCGTGCTTCTCAGAATTGAGACTGAAGTTTGGCATTGCCATATCTTCCTGAGCTGAAAGCAATGGATATACGTGTCCTCCTCTCTTTTCCTCTCCCAGCAGTACCTTCCTCCTGTCACATCCATGCAGGAAATGGGATGTGAGCATGAGGAGGTCACAGCACCCTTCATGCCTGGCCAGGCTGCTGCATGCACTGAGGTGTGCTCCTGGGAGGAGATTCGGGGGATTGCAGCCATAGAAGGAGGAAAGGTGTTTACGGCAGTGTTTAATTGTTTTTCTTTCATCACCGATACCTGAATGATCTGTTAGAATCTTAGGTAATGATTAAATTAAGAAAAAGACACCAACATTTGCAAAGCAGCCCTCTGCTATTGCACTCAGCCCAGGCAGCTCCTGCAGAAAGCAGCTTCGACTGCAAGGGGGAGAATATCAAAACCCTCTCCCTAAATATCTACCATATCCAATATATTCACTCCTTCATCAAGACATGGAGGGCACACAGCCCTGCAGGCACATGGCCCCACGTGCCCAGGGATGCTACCTCTGCAACACAGAGTGAGCTCAAGCCCCCTGTAATTGCATTCAGTCTGCATTTTGCACCGCTGCCTGCAATCTGACCTCTGAGTCTGGGCTCTTTGAGCCTATGAAGTTCATCTTCACTTACAGTCAATGCCAGGAATTAAAAAAAAAACAACACGAAGGCACTTCGCAAGGTTCCTCCATTCCCAAACTCAGCGAAAGCACTGTGAAATCCATCCCTCTTCCCACAGCAAGCAAGCTCCCATCCCCACTGTATGATCCCTCCGCTCTCCCCTGTAAGCAGCTTGGGCACAGCAGGGCCCAGGGGGGAAGGATGCAGTTGGCGTGGAGTTGGCGTGGTGTTGGCCTTCCCTGCAAGCAGCAACTCCTGCTGCTGTTTAGCTACCATGAAAGCTGATATCGGGAGAACTGCTGCCCAGGAGCTCCTTCCAGCACTAATTTCGGCCCATTAAATATTCAGTAACCCCCAGAATAAACACAAAGATATCCCAGCCCTCGGGGACTCCCTGGAGATACACAGAGACTTCGCCTCGACTTCTGGAGCCATAGGGAAGGGCTGAGCGGTGGGCTCAGCAAGCAGCCACGTTTTCCTCTGGCTGCATCCATCCCAGCACAGCATCAGCCCAGCTGTCCCTTCACACCATGAATTCTAACCTCGTCACAGCACAGAGCCATCTCCTTCCTAATCAACAGAGTGCTAACGCGGTAATGCCAGCAAATTGTAATTAATTTCCCCCCTAATTGATGCGTGGGAATACCCGGGACCCTCATTCTCCTGCCTTCGTTTCCTTTATAAATATATGATCTGACAGGTTAATTTGAAAGTAAAAGTTTGGTTCTTTACAGCAATCCAAGCAGGAGCCCCGGAACACAGCCTGCTGCCTCGCTGCGTGAGGAATGAAACGGGCTGCAGTCAGGTTGCCATCGTCATCATCATCATCTTTTTAATTTCACTAATTTAATTTCTGTCATTTCCCACCTCCATCCCCCTCCCAATTCTTGGAAGATAATAAAAGCTTCATTTCACAGTCCAGGAAATTTGGCAGCAAAAGGTGATAGGCAGCCAAAGAAAGATGGGAAAGAGGTGTAAGCACGGTGTGCTCCCTCCTGAGCTGAAACATGGTGCTCAGCAGCCTGAAGAAGGGCAGAGGAAGGGACACAGGACACAGAGGCATTAAGAAACATCTTCCCAAGGTGGCAAAGTGAAATCAAGCAGTACTAACGACGGTTCTCAGTGCCAGAGGGTGCAAGCACTCGCTCCATTGCAAGCTGCAGAAGGGTCAGGTCACCTTCCTGGAGCTGTCACCACTTTGTGCAGTGAGTCTGTGGGATGGAGGGCACTGCAGTGGCACTGCCAACCCACAGCGTGGAGCACAGGGGCTGCTCGCCACACTGTCCCCACAGGGAGCACAATAAAAGCTCAGGGAGATGGGGAAAGGAAGGACTGATGTTGCCTCAGAGGGTAAATAAATGTGAGTCTTAGATGTGGATGACTGGCAGACAGTCAGACTTCAATACCAGTTGCTGAGGGGATTTACTGGAAGCAGATCTGGAACACAAAGCATATGGGAATTCTGTTCGTCCAATGCTGTCTCTCTCTCTCCAAGCTGTGTTTTGGGGCTTAGGGGACTTTTTGGAGGAAATCTGCAGGAAAATGGGATCGGAAGTGGGAATCAAAAAGGAAGCCTAAGATGTAGTGTTCAGCCTGACAAAATGATGCTTAAATGGTGACATTGAGAACATTTACAAAACCTCTCTTTGCTGTTTTCTGTCCATTCCTCCTGGTCACCGAGTGCCCTTTTCATCCACGCAGCAGCAAAACACAAAGAAAACCAGCAAACAACAAAGGCAGAGAGAAAGAGTGGCCCTTCCCGTCCCTTTTGGAGCAATGCAGAGATTTGGTGGAGCTCCAGCAAATGAGAAAAAAATATCAGTTTTCAGTTCTGAGAACAACTGCTCCGATCCCTGCCCATACCTCCCCAGTGACACACGTGTGTGACTGGGTGCCAAAAGGCAGCCACCACTTCTCTTCCCATTTCAAACACTGTGCCTGCGTAAATTCAGGGTGGAGAACTCAACCCGGTGCCCCAGCAGGGAGCTGGGATGCTTTCTGCACCCTGCATTTCCCATCAGCTGCATCCCTCTGCCTCCTGCTGCCTCTCGTGAAGGGGAGAGAGATGAGCTGTCAATTTCTCAGCAAGAACAAAAAAAAGAGGCGAAAAAGAGGGTTTGTATCTTGTGGAGGTTATATTTTTATTGCCAGCCGCTGCTGTAACATTTGCTCTGATTACCAGATTAATCACCAGGCTGCAGAGCCCATTAAATAAAATCAAGTCGGACAGTTGAGGTGCTCCAAGAGCGATGTCTCCCAGCCTGCTTTTCCCTCTTCTGTTCCCTACCTGACGCTTAGCTCAGGTGAAAGACATCCCTCCAGCCCAGCCAAAAGGGGAAACTCAACATTCCCCCCTTCCTCGAGGATGCAAACCATTCGGACACACCAACCCAGTCGCATCCTTCCCTCAGCCAAGCTCTTATTTCCCAACCCAACACATCAGTATTTTGGGTGATGGACAGCATCAAGCCGCCAGGCCGTGTTGCACAACCTTTTGCTCAGGTCTCTGCAAATGAGTGCTGTAGATCTCCCCTTCTCCTAATGTCACCTGTCAAAGCCTCCGCGCTGCTCGGGAACAGGATCCCGCATCAAAGCACAGTTAAATGGGGTGTAAATGCCTCTTTCATGCACAGAAAATGGGCTGGTTGGAAGTAATAGGGGGAACTGTAAATGCTGTCAGCGGCTACATTTTGTTTATTGATTTACACCGTGTAATGGGATGACTCGATTTGAATCATATACCCAGGTGTCACGTCCCATTCATCGCCATCAGATTTAATAAGAGAACAGTGCAGCACTGAGCTCAGCTGCGTTGTAGGGTGCGGAGGTGCCCGAGGGCACACACAGATCCCGGACCCTTCATACTCTGTATTTCCACCTTCATCTTGCAAGCCCACCATCACACCAGGCTCAGGATGGCAGGGCTGGAGCCAGACTCGCCATACCTGCAGCCCTTGGGGTGGTGCCCACTGTGTGCTTGCTCTGGTTCTGGGTGCCTTGTTGTGATGCCTTGTTAGGCACGCACAGATTTAACCCACCTGCTGCCCTGAAGCAGCTTTCAGAATTACACATCCCTGCTGGTACAACCCAAGCATGCAAACTGCAGGGCTCCTGCAGCACCCTGAGCAAAGTCACGAGCTTGCAGTACCATGGAAGAACAAGGGTGATGTTTCCACATCCCACCCTCCTCCTGCACCACCCAAATCCCACGCTGAGTTCGCTCTGACATGGAAAACTCGAGGGATTTCTTGTTTCTGCACTGTCTGTCTCTGTAATGACACAGAGGAATTAATTCCCATCGCTTAATTTCTGCCGCATCTGCCAGGTTCTCCTTCTCCAAAAAGGAAGGAATGCAATCAAGAACCTCTAAGCGTATCACCCCAGTGGTTACAACAGCAATTAGCAGAGAGTCAACCACTCAAATGGCCAAGCAAAACAAGGCAAATGACAAGTAATTTAAACCCTGCTGGGCACTCTCCTACCAAACGCAGCCTGCCACATCGCAGTGATCTGCAGCAGTCACTAATTAGTATCCACTCAGAACACTGCAAAAGAGCATTCAAATCATGCTCCAGGTGGAGCAGTGCATCATGTTTATCCCAGCTCCCACCATGCGAGGGTCCCAGGTCAGACATGAGCCACTTCTATTTCTCCATCAGGATACAGGGCACGGCCAGCTGGCTCGTGCAGGAGCATGCTGCAGGGACAAGGAAAGCACCCCCATGTCCTGGGACCTCCAATCTCTCTTCCCAAATCTCCAAAGCATCCCAGATCTGCCCATGCAGAAGGAGCAGGGTCACTGCTGTGGGGTGACTCAGCATCCCTCAACCTGACTCAGCACCCCAGCCCTGAGCCCCCACCTCAATCTGCCTTTGCCCAGCAAGCAGATGCAGGCCAGGATGGCACTGTCTCCGTTTTTTCAGGTCACGCTTCCCCTTGAAACACCATCACTCGGAGCAATGAAGCTGTCATTTTTTGTATTTTTAGTTTTTCAAACCTTATATTTCATTCCACCGCTGGCTGCTGAAAAGGACGAGCAAAAGGCCAAAGCAGGGAGCAAAAAATCAATATGCTGCAGGAAGACGGAAGATCTGTTTCTATTCCTCATCTCCGACACTGGGTACCCAGTGAACACCACTGCAAACTATGCTATGGGCCGCTGCTCTCCTGCTAAAGCTGAGTCACCTGGTTCCCCACCCCAGGCACTATGGGGTGGGCTGGCTTTTGGGGAAATGCTCAATGAATCCTTGCATAAGGGAAACGTTCAGGGTGGATATTAGGAACAATTTATTCTGCAAAAGAGCAGTGCTGCACCGCACAGCTGCCCAGGGAGTGGGGGTCACCATCCCTGGGGGTGTTCCAGGAGTGTGGGGATGTGGCACTGAGGGATGTGGGCAGTAGACATGGTGGGGGTGGGGTTGGGCTTCATGATCTCATAGGTCTTTTCCGATCTGACTGATTCTGTGATCCTAAGGCGGCCTTTAGATAGGCAGCACTTGCTCACTGCTCTCCAAATTCCCATCCCAACCTGCTCTACAGATCCTCTGTGCTGCTCTTCCTCCAACAACTCATCCAGCACAAACCACACGCTTTTATTTTCCACATCCCTTCACTTCTCATCAGCAGCCACCCACCAACATTCTGCTCTGAGCCCATCCACGGCCAAGGCGCTCCATGTCCACCTAATCCCTCCACCTGCCCTCACTCCCTTTGCACGGGGAGCAAAGTCCCCATAAATATATCTCCAAAACCACCTTGGCGTTGCACTCCTTCAGGCTGCCCTGCTCTTCTCTGAGAGCGAAGGATGAGGAGCTGCTCAAGCTCAGCCCTCTTCATGCTCTGACAACTTGCTGCCTTGTGCAGTGTGGGAACGTATTGGACACATCCAGACAGATCTTGTTCTGCTCTACAAACACGACAAGGAAGCCATCCGCTGTAGGAGCTGCTCAGGCTCCAGCTCAGGCGGGTGGAATATTCAGAAAGGGATTTGGATCCTGGGCAGTAGAAATTCCCTTGGAAGAGAGACCAGCTTAACAAGCCAGCCCAACCTGAAGGGCCTCTGGGGCAGGAACCAGAGAATGAACAAGATGAAGGACTAAAGGCTCTTCTCCTTTTCCAGACTTCACCCTTTCAAGAGCCATGCAATGCACCTACAGTGCCCAGAAATGGAGCTTACAAGGCAGCAGAACAGCTGAAGCCCTGAGGAACAACGGTCAGCATCATCCTGCCCAGTGGCACCATCCATCCGCTCCTTCCATTGGGCCCTGCTCAGCATCAGCCTCCCCATAAATCAGGGGGTGAGCGATAGGCACAGAACATCGGAACTGCAGAAGCAGCAGCACTGCAGTCATAAATCAGGACCTAATTCAATCTTGCGAGATGCCTCGTTTGATTAATTTATGTCAGCATTTTCCGTTCCATCCGCGCCTGCCGGCCCTCCCCGCATCGCCTCTGCCTCCCATCTTCAGCCCATGGGTTCAGTGCATGCATGGCCCACCGGCTTCCTTGGCAGGTGAGCTGCATCCATAGGGGATGTGCTCTGACACCTTTGCACGGCACAGTGCATCCTGCCATGGATGGTCAGCAGCTGCCATTTCCTAACCACCATCCTCACCACCACGACCACCAGCAGCCGGCACCACCACGCAGACATTGCCCTCTAAAACCTGGTGGCTCCTTCTTGTTTTGCACGGCTGGGAAGCCGAAGGTCTGCTGCAACTGTAAAATAAAGATGGGCCTCGTTGAAAAACTCAACGCTGAGCCCAGGTTTCGTTCAGGGAAAGAAATTACTGGCCTAAATGAACATGGAGAGGGGAGAAAAATAAAATCCAATGCCAGCTATCCCCGCTGAATCCTCCAGTAATGAGAGTCTGATCAAGAGCTGCATATATCAACTGGCATCTCAAGGCAAGAGGGTGTAAGAGTAACATCCACACTGACCTCTGCCAGCCCAGCACACATCTGAGAATGCATTATAAATCCCAAATCCCTCTCCGGACCGCTCATTTATTTAGTAAGGAGGTAAGAGACAGCGAGATGGGTACTTGGGCCATCTGCCCTTCACCAGGACATGTCTCTGCTTGAGCTCTCCCCTGCACAAAATTAACAAGAGCCTGCAAGAAACAGCAGCATATGTTTAATTCAGCCCTGCAGATTGCTAGAGCTGTCTTTGGGGTTTGGTTTATGGCAAGGTGAACTTTGCAACGAGGTTTTAAATAAATAACTGGGTCAGAGGTCCAGCAGGCCGCGGCAGCGATGCTCTAAGCATCTCCATCCAAGGAGCAGCCCTGCAAAGAGCCCTGCAGGTGTGGAGCAGAAGCAGCTCATGCAGCAGAGAGACGCAGTGTGGTGGCCTGGGGACACCGGTGTGCTGTTTCAGCTGAAAGCAGAGCAAGGGAAGGGTGAGGGCAGTGCTAACTCAAGTCATGGCAAATAATGGCATGCCTTTGGATCCTTCCCACCCACATCCCATTACGTGCTGTTGCCGTGTGACACGAGGCAGCACAGGGGCAGCCTGACACAGTGGAGTCTGACATGGAAGTGCATAGAAAACAAAGGTGCAGAACTGAATTCCACTGTGCAGAAAACATGTTGCCACCGATCAACATTCTTCAGTGCTTGCTGAACGTTGCTAAGAACCTTGCTCTATCAAGCAAGGCTGCTGTGCTCATTGTATCTGTTGTAGTTTCCATAGAAATAAACAGGAGGCATAACTTTTAGAGCAGCCTATATGTGGCCCACAACAATTCCTCCTCACTCAGGGCAGCCCAGGCAAGCCAAAAGGCCAGATACCCATGCTCCAAGCAAACAACAGCTCTGCTTTTGTCCTGGCCCCATATCTTCTCATCCCATCGCTCCCAGCATCCCAGGGCAGGCTCTGCTTCAGCCACCTGGGACCCCTGCCCGCATCCCCTGGGCACAGCACTGCAATGGGTGCCAGTTCCGTGTGTGACGCTGCATGCACACACCCTGCTGGCACTTCTTCAGATGAAACTCCACTCCACCTATTTGTATGCGTAGCAGCAGCAACTTAGAAGGTTTGGATCTATTTCAGAACATCCTCACTGGCAATTTTCTCAAAGGCTGATCTTCAAATAGTGACAAACCTGCCTTGATCTTCTCCGCAGAGCAGCGGGAGACGGGCTGAGCCTGTCCTCTTAATTGGTGTTACTCTGCCATTATTTCCAGGCTGGTAGAAATCCTGCAGACTCCCTTTCTGGCAGGTGGGCAGAACGGGATTTCCTTGGGACTGAGCTGAGAGCAGTAGCATCAGCAATAGCTTGGTACATCCCTCCTGGGAGAAGGAACCACAGCCCAAGGAGCCAACACTTCACACAGCAGCGATGCCCTCTGCCACACCTCCCTGATACACAGATTAGGAGCATCACCCACCCCTGCCTGCCCCACAGACGTCAAAGCAGAGCATGCACCACCCCCTCCCATACCAAATCGGACCACTGCTGTCAATATTCAAGACAGAGATGAGTCCTGCACTGATACAGGGTCTGTCGCGAGACCGAAGGAATTCATCAGAAGCTCAACTGGCTTTCCTATGCATTATTCAAGTGTCAGTCTCAGCTAAATGCTGCTCGAGTTACCAAGGTGGTGATGCCATACATGCTGAAAGTCACAGCCAGAACGTCCCCATCACTCCCTGGGCTCTCACACAACAACGCTCCAGCACTCAGCAGCTGCCATCAGTGGCTGTGACGGGCACAACCAGTCACCCAGCACCAGCACTGTGTTTTCCAGAGGTGCTGCAAGGTGATGGAGTGAGCTCTGTGAGCCTAGGGCAGCTGCTGCCCTGCATGGTCCTCTGCAAAGTCAGACCTCAAGCCTGAGCAAAGTTCCTTCCAAAGAGCCTCCATCTCTCATTTCCCTTTTAAAGGTAGAGGACTGGGGGGTCAGGAAGGCAGCAAGCTGTGATTTGCAGTGACAGCTGCTCTGCTCCACGTTTGCAGGCAAGAAAAATCCCTTCAGTTACCAAACCATTAGCATTAAGTGAGGGCTATACCTGCATGGGCAGCAAGGACGGAACAGAAGCGGGTTTCCAAAGGTTGCACTATTTATATTGACAGCTCGGCCAGGTCTGAGACAGACCTCTTCATTTTCAATCAGCCCAATATTGGTGACAGATGACCAAAGATCACGGGGCAGAACCCTGAACAGTGGAAAGCAGTGCAACTCGGTGCAGTTGCTGAAGACACAGCTCCAGCTGGGAAAGAACAACTCAGATACGGAGAGAGACAGAGACCTATTCAGATGGGCAAGACTGCAGGCCAGGCTCGGTAAGTGAGGAGGAGGAGGATCGGAGGGGTGCTGGCCTAGGAGCAGGCAAACCGACAAAAAACACCAGGCAAATACAAAGAGCAGTCGAACTCTCTTCCCCTTGTGAACTCTGCCATCCCACAGAGTTCAGTGGTGGGGAGTGGGAGTGCGGCTCCCGCAGCGCCCAGGCACAAAAGCACTGTGTTCTGTGTCACAAAGCAGCCTTGATTTCACAACTGCATGTCAAGTATGTGCAGACACTGCCTGCAGGCAGCACGGAGCCTTCGTCTGCTATTGGGACCCCTCGAGCCCCCAGCCCATCCCCGACGCCCCTCTGTGCTGAGCTGCATCCTTGGGGCTGGGGGAGGTGGGCTGAACTCATTGCTGAGCGCAAGACCTTGGCCAGAGCAATCCCTGCAGTTGTTGCTGGCATTATTCCTGCGTCTCCTGTTCCTTTCATGCCCTTGAAACAAGGGATGTTGATGAGGTCCACCCAATCATCCTCACTAAACCTAAGTGCTGCTAATCAAATATCTGGTGACGAGCAATTAGAGCAGGGTGCTCAGCTTCAACACTTCGGCTTGCACACATCACCCAAAAAGACAACTTGATAGGTATCAACTACATATTACTTATTAAACAACCTAATATGGCTTTAGCAGCTCTGTTTACTGAACAGTGTTAATCTTAATGAAAACAATATTTGAGGCAGACTGGCAGGATAATTCTCTCCCCTTTTATCCAGGGATCTCAGAACACAGAAACAGTAATTGATCCTCTCCGCGTCTCTGCGGGTATTACACCTCTGTTAAAAGGGTAAACAGAGGCACTGAGAGGTTATGCCGTTTTCACAAAGCCCATTTGCTTGGCTGGCAGTGTCAGCAGTGCCCTCGGGGCACCCACAGAAGCGTGTCCCTAACAAGAGAGGTCTGCCTGTTTTGTCCCGCTTGCCCCAGACAAGCCTGGCTAGAGCTCTGCAAGGATGAGCAGAGCAGAAATAGCACTTAACAAGAGTTAGAGATGGAGGAGATCCATAAAAAAGCTCATCAGTATATGGAAGAGATAAAAACGCAGGAGGGATATAAGCCCTTATGCTTTGGCACAAAAGTCAATCACTAACTGACTGAGATTTGCAAAGAAAATCCTTCCCAGGCAAATGATTATATTAAGCTGCCTGCACCTTCCTGCAAGGTCTATGGTGCTGGGAGTGGTACGTCTCTGCCTGGAGGCCAACAGAGCATCTCAGGGGCTGGGGTACATCAGAGCATTAGCACTGCTCGTGCTGCCCAGACCTCAGGCAACACGGAATGCAGATGGGCTGCAGCTCCCTGAGCCCAGCACCATCACGCTGATCCTCACCGACAGCCTCCTGAGCCAGGCCAAGCCAGGAGAGGGTGTGACAGAGGAGGCACAGCACAGCATAGGCACGCTGCCCTGTGCCATGCTCTCCGGGGCATTTTCCATCATTAGGACATCACAGGCTGCCTCCGAAGCAGGGAAAGATGTCAAGGTTCATAACATTTCCCTGTTCTTCACAGGAAATACTGTCTACCATCCTGAAGCCTTCATTATCATTGCTTGGGTCCATCTCATAAAATTCATAAATCTTTCCCTCGGCCAGAAAAGCACAGGTCAGCCCCAATCCTGAGCAACGCACAGCCTGTTCATGACAAGCTCCTGACAACAAAAGCACCCAGGTGTCAATCTATCAATCAACAGACTGGTGAGATGCACATACTCAGAGCCAATTAACCAATTTCATTAGGATAATGGCGATCCAGACACACTCACGTTTGCATTTAGATCACTGTATTCCCCCTAGCACTGAAAATGCTTTTATTATACACTGCCATCACCACAATCACAGCCCTCCCACCTGAGGGGCAAATCCAGCACACCTGCACCACGTCACCAAGAAGGCACCTGCACATGCATGCCCACATCTCCACATCCCAGCATATATGCTTACATTCTTCAGCAGGGGGTTATTTTCATGCAGGTGTTCTCCTGCTGTCAGGATTTATATTTTTAATCTCACCAGAATGCCTGCAAAGAAGCGAGCCTGAGTTTTTAAAAGCTCTTTATCTGCTTTAGGGGAACTCTGGTCCCCGAGGCCATAGGTACACCCATGCAAAAGACAATAGGCAGAATCTTCAATGTGTACACAGAGAGCAGATCTGGTAAATCCAGACTTTTGGCATGGTGAGAGATGGCGACTGTTATCAGCCCAGAATCATTTCACAGCATTTTATCCACGCAGCAAAGTCACTTTCCACCACCGACTATGAATTCATGCCATTCCCACAGATATCACCAAAGCACCATCCCTGCTAGTGAGAGTCTTGCAACTTAAAAGGGGGAATATCGTGGACATGCAAGTCACGTCCAGCTGGCTGCAGTTCCCAGAGCCTGGGAAATGCATCCTCATACAGCCAGGGAGCTGACAACCTGTTAGCATCACCTATTAGCCAGATCCCAAATGTGCTGCAATCTGACCTGCTGCAGCTCAAGAGCCTGTCAGCTAGGAGAGATGAGGGGAAAGCAGAGGCAGCAGCCTGGGGATTGATACACAGCAGGTACAAATGAAAGCAAGAATCACAGTATTTACATGTGCCTCGCCTTGCTAATGGCCTTGCTGCTTGCACTTATCTGCTCCAGGTCCTGAGGATACACACCACAATCAGCACTGACTCAGCTAGCCTCACTGAGGAATGAATTCCAATCCTTTCTACGATGCAGTTGGAAGCCTAACAAAGTGCTTTCCATGCACTTTGGCTCCTTCAGACGCAGTTCCCCTGCCAGCTGCCCTGGCTCTGCAGGAAGCAGCCCAGCCCAGCCTGGTGAGTATCGTTGTTCTGCCATAAAGGTGCTGTGTCAGGTGTGGGGTGTGGGCACACACAAATGTGATGGAAACCCTGCCTGAGGACAGCATGAGGCTGTGCAGCACAGAGAAGGGTGGACAGGCAGACGGGGAGATGGACAGAGGTGGGAGATTTCCCACTACCTCAGTGGGAAAGGAGCAGATGCCACAGCAGTCTGCAGCCCCATGGGATGCCCGGTGCCTCAGAATGGCTGTAAGAGGGAAAAGAAGACGTTGCACGGGCAGTAAAAAGCCATTAGTGCTATTTTTGAGTTTAGACCAGTCTTTAAATCCAAATATAGATTTGGCTCCAAGTCTACACGGTCGCTTCGGTTTGCCAGCACATTACTTCAAAGCTCCTGCTGTCCTTGCCATTGCTGCAAGCAACAGCATGAAGGACACCTGGACAAAGGAGCAGAGGTGGCAGATTCACCTGTGAGCAGTGGAAAGGCTTTGGTTTGCACCGCAGGACTCAGACCAGGGCTGTCCTAGGGACAGAGGCTGGGCCCTTCCCACCCTGTTCTCACGCAGAAGCCTGAAATCTTGCATGATTCTATGGAAAAGAGCCCTGAAATCCCATTTTTCCCCCTCTACACTGCAAAGCCCCCAGCAATCACTCACACCTTTCCTATGCTGCCAGCACAAAGCAAAGACTGCTTCTGCTTCCCCATCACTCAGCCTGGTGTGCAGGCAGGCGCCGGCATCCCCCTCCTTGTTGTATTTTGCTGGGGAACTTGTAGGGCTTGTCTGGCTAATGAAAAGCTGCTTTGGATTCCCCTTTGGGCTTTTCAGGAAGGATTAGCAAGGTTTCTCCAAAGTAGACACGGCAAGACAGCGTGTTCCTCTAAATACATCAGGGACTTCTCCGGCACTTGGCTCTGGCAGGGGCTAAGTGCAGTTGTCTCACAGGTTGTCTCCTTGCCTGGGTATACAAATAGGAAGGTGCTGTCAGGCATTGATACGGGGCTGTTGGGCCTTTCCCTCTCTAGGGTGCCCACACAAATCCGGCCCCGGCTAATAGCAAGTGAAAGCTGTTACTGTCTGACAGCTCTGCAGGGCTCTATCCGCCTGCACACAAATGATGTGAGCTGCAGAAAAGCATTCCTGCAGAGGCAGACGACCCTTCTGCAGCCCACAGCCCGCCTGGCAGCCCCACAGGAAGGGGAGCAGAGCCAAAATGACCCACTGCGCTGCACAGAGCCACCTCCTCATCCTCCCACGTGTCCCCAAGCTAAAGGCCAGCTGCTCTTAATGGCCAGGAAGCAGAAATTACATCCTAACCTGCTTTCTTCTCAACGCACAGGCAGCATCAGCACCTTTCACTTCCTCCCAGACACAAAGAGAACCACAGTCAAAAAGCAAAGCCATAGGGAGCAGCTGGGGCTGAGGCTGTCCTCAAGCTCTATCACCTCCTAAGGAAGAAGCTTGGGTTCTATGGGCGCTGCTGCAGAGTCCATAACAGGTGCTGCACCCACTGAACTGGTGCGATCCTCTTGCAGCTGGCTTGCATTTCCCACTTGGAGTAACTGGGGCAGATGATTAGCTGTCTCACCAGCACGTATGGGAAGCTGTTGTTGGCAGGGGTAATTGAATGTTATCCCAGTCAAAAACAAGGGGAACAAGATGTGATAGCCGTATCATCTCAAAATAGCCTACACGCAGGCCATTCATCCTTCCCTCCGGGGGCCTGGCTTTGTTTGAGCAAGATTATGAACTCCCCTTCAGAAGAGCTTCATCATTTCCACATATTTCCCATTGGCCATGGGCAGGCAGGATCAATAAAGATATAATCCGAGAGACAGCTGCAAACACAAAAGTTCCTAATGAATTCCAGACCAGACAGCCAGCCCAAACACACATCCCGTCAGCTGGGAATTTGTGCAAAGCCATCACTCCAACACGCTTAAAATCTCCCTGTGGAGGGCAGAACTGAAGGCAAGGCAGCACCAGAGGGCTCCCAGTCCATCTCAGAGCCCATCCTTATCCCCAGGGCAATCATCCCTCCAGACACCACCACCTTCACCTGACCAAAGCAGAGCGAAAAGGCAAAGGAAAGTATGCTTGAAGTCAGGACTCTGGAAATGACCTGGAAGTGTGACCCTGGTGGGGAAGGAAGGGTGATGTGAGCATAATAAGGATGAGTCAGTAGCCCAGATTGCATCTTGCACTGATGGTGATTCACAGGCTGTACCGCTGGCACCACCTTGGCTTTTCATTTATTCATATTCTGTTCTCAACTCCTTCTCAAGGCAATTTAGTGTCTCTACAAGTACACATTCTGTCACTTCAGCCCCACCCTCTAAACAGCTTGACTAGTCAGATGTAGCGAGAAAAAATCTGCGTGGATTTATGCTTTCCTAAATTGCATGGAACAAACTGCCATCTCTGTGTCACCTCAAAGGTGCAGGGAGGGGGGGTTACCCAGTGCTCTATTCAATGATGGCATCCTCTGCTTGGCCACAGCCTCCCACAGCTGTTAATAAGTTAAAAACCGGTCTGTACAAACTGCTGTTTCCCAGCTTTTCGTGAAACCTTCTTGCAAAAAGCCAGCAAAACTTTGTGAGCCATTCGGGGGAACTCAGGCATTAAATTCTGATTGCGATGAAGCACGCACCCGCAGTTCCCAGGAGAGTCTGTAAATCCCAGCTAAACTGTGCAGACTTTGCACTAAACCCACTCACACCCAGCAGAGCCACTGCCACCACGTAGCCAAGGAGCTCCTCCCATCTTCATTTCTGTGCTGCCAGCACAGGAAAGCATTGCCAGGGGGAAAGGTTGAAGGCTGGGCAGGGAGCAGCGTGAGAGGTCCCCTGTTGCGCCCTGCAGCACACAGGGTCTGCATGTGGCCTCTGCCTGATGGTGAACCCACAGGGTTGGGCTGCAGCTCCTCTCATACACTCACGGATGTCTTACAGCTTAGCAAAAGATGGAGAAGGACTGCGTGTTGCTTGTCAGGCCCTCCCTAAGCTGACAACAAAGCCCAGAGTCAAGTCTCAGGGAGTAGATTCTCCTCTTCATAAAGGTAATCTGAATGCCCAAGCGACTCAGCTTGTACTGCAGCCTTTTCTACCACCCTTGCTTCCCCAAAAGTTTACAAATGATGTTACTTATGGCAATGGATCACCGGAATCAATAAGTGCTCTGTTGCAGTTTGTATTGAGCTAATAAAAACATCGAGCACGAGGTGCTGGCCCTGTTCACAAGCAATGCTCTACGACTGACTCTGCACCTGGTTAAGCAGTGCCAGGCTGAGCAGATGGAGGGCTGGCTGTGCACACAGACAGCCCCGGGGCTGTCACAGCAGCCTCAAACCCAATGGCCACGGGGCAGATCAGTGCTAAAAGGACGTGAGTTATCCTCCTTCCCAGTGCCATCCCTCCTAGGCTCCCTGTGAACTTCGTTAGCCGAGGTAGAAGGAAGGTTTCCCTGCTCTGGCCAGCGGGCATCATTCCATTCCTTCTTGAGCAAGGAAGCAGAGCTGCTCAGAAACGGCCCCAGGCTCTTTGTAAGGATGTGATAGGAAGAATTCAAGGGGCAGGACACGGGATGCTTTGAAACCAAACACCTTCTATGCTATTACAGGCATTGCTGTGATTTTTCTGAATGGGCACAGTGCGCATGCAGTGAGAACTCGTGTCTCTAGCAGTACCCAATTTAACCGTATGAATAGGATTAATTACTGAGAGATTAAATGACTTGCTCAAAGTCAAAACGAAGCAATGGCAGTGCCTGAAAAATAGCCCAGCAGTGCTGGCTCCCTGACATCAGATCACATCGCTCCAGCCTCCTGCGTGGCTGATATTTATTGACTTCATTGTGCATGACCGCCGTCTCCCTGCCCTGGGTCACAAGACTCAAAGCCCACGGATGAGGCTCCGAAGCAAAGGGAGGCTCACAGGGTGCTGAGGCTGCTTTGTTGTTTCTCCTCTCCGAAGTTTGTCGTCAAGAGCATCTGGGCATTTGGCTGGATCGCTCCCTGATATACGAGGAACATGTTGAACATGTGCTGCCTGCAGTTGGTACAAGGTTCTTTGTCAACCCAAGCATTGCCTAAGTGCCCATAATAGGGAACAGGTTGTCCAACAGTTCCTCCTCCCTGATATTGATTATGGGGATATAATACTCCGCAGAGCAGCAGCAGCTGTCTTTCACCGGCTGGATCTCACGCATAATAAAGCATTGCAAGTTCCTTCTCTCGTGCAGTTATTACTCGATGCACCACGATGGCTCTTGCAAACAAGCTCCGTTGGCTCAGCCTTGCTGCAGGCATCCCTACTTAAAACAAGCACACAGCAGGGAACAGGTATGTGCTGCAAGGACTGTGAGAGCAACGGCCCATCAGCTTCAGCATCCCGCCCCTGTAGGCTCTGGAGGAGCAGTCAGGAAGCTGGATGAAAGAGCATCCGTCTGTATATCCGAGAAGGGAATAAGGTAGTTCGCTCATCCTCATCTTATGGTAACAATATATGCAGTCAGCTGAAACTTATGAAACTTTGATGCCCATGTACATATTTCCATCCGACTCAGGAAAGCTCTTGGGTTTGGTCCCACCTACTGCAAACTGGAGCAAACTGTGTGTGTACACAGAGCAGGAAAAAAGTGGAGGTTTTCAGAGTGGGTTCCCATCTGCCTTACTCCAGCACTCCTTCTCCTAAAAAAGCACACTGCCTGAATGGCAATAACAGCTGGAACGAGAGGCTTTTGTGCCGAGTTCAATTCACACACAGAGGAACAAAATCTTTTACCAAGCCTGCCTGCAATCAGACAAGAAGAGCAAGCAAAACGACACACCGCTGGGGATGAGAGAGGCAGACTGCCACTGATGTGCTGAAGGTCACGCAGGCACAGCAGTGGCAGAGCAGGGATCAGCCCCACATCCCAGCTCCATCCCTAAGCCACGCCACTTCCCAGCTCTTCTTTTACACATCTTTTTGCATGCCATCACACAGACTGCAAAGCAAAACAAGCAAACCTGGAGCAAGGGGAGCATTCCCCAGGGAAAGGCACGTGCCCACCTCGATGCACACGGACAGACCTCTCTCCCCACCCCATGTCTGCCCTGTGGATGAAAGCAGCTCCAGGATGCGGCTCGTGGTGCCAAGCTGTCATTCAGCCTTTGGTTCATTACACGGAAATGAACTCCGCTCCCCGGCGTCGGGGGGACAGAGAGTGATTGGGTTCTGTGAAACCTTTCCACTTAATTTACTCAAGTTGTGTTTATTTCTCGCAGAATTCGGTTTTAGACAAGACTTCAGAAAAGGCAAACAGCTGGAATAATAAACTTGTATCAAGAAAAGCGACATCCCTCCATCTGCCCTTCCTCCCAGCCTCAGTCATCTCTGCCATTTTCTCCCCTTTCTCTACAGAAGGCATTGGGCTGCTGCTAAAAAGCCTGACTTCACCACGACGTGCCTTTGTGAAAGGTGACCTTATTATCTGGGTTCATCCCCATGTGGAAAGAAGGGTATTTAACACGGGTTAAAGCGCTCCCTCAGAACAATCTGCTGCATTTAATGAAACCAAAACGTTTGCAAGAACCTATTGATTGTGTTGACATTTTCAGAGAAAAAAATTATCAAAATGTTATTTTTGATAAGGTTGAAGTACTTCATTTCAGCTTATTATAATTATATCTGATATCCTTATGGAGAGAAATCCAGAATATAATATGAAAGACAGAAAAAAAGGCCTCCATTTGGCGAAAGGAAGCAAGCCCAGGGCAGCACTGCTCGAGGTTTTCTCATGGTGAGGCTTGGGGCAAACCCAGACCCCAAAAGCAAGGAGCCCACCCATTCTACAAGGTTAAATCACCCCTCTGAGTTCATAGGGGATATACAGTGGGACATCCATCCCAGGGTACAGTCTGCAGCCATCCTGGTGCCATCGGGTCCCTGGGCAGAACGTGGCACAGGGGCAGGCAGCAAGGCAAAGCGCACACGGCTTCGCCTCACCCCGTGCCACCATAAATTATGCAGCCGTCCTCATCCATTATTCAGCATAATTTATTTTGAACATTTAGATCAGCAGTTTGCGCGAGAAAAAAAAATAGAGGGGGGAACAGAATTAAGTGAAGGAGAGAGGGAAGCGCTGGAACGGATGGTCCGGTCATTAATCAAAGATGGGCAGAGAGATGACAGGACGAGAAGGAGCAGCTGGGAAGCCACTTAAATAATAACAGGAGCTGCAATTCCCCCGGGCTTAGAGGAGTAGGGAGTGAATGAAAACGTCCTGTCCGCGTGCTGTGCTCAGGGCCAGCTTTGCTCCTTCTTGTCCCCAGACCATGGGATCAAGCTGGGCTGCATGCACGAGTTGTGAGCAGAGCACTGAACAAACACAATGTCTGCCCTGTGCTTCCAACACCTTCCGTGCTCCCAACTCACAGACAGTGCAGATGAAGCCTGCAGACAGTGAGGAGGTGAAAGGATGCTTTTCCAAAACACCCAGCCCACGCCAGGCAGCTGGACTGCACCAGTCCAGCCAGCTTTCTGAGGCCACGAATACTTTCCAATATAGAAGTTTCATTATATATTAGCATATTACTCCACGACTAATAAATTGAAGGAAATAGCAACGTGCCCAGCAGACATACCCTGAGCTTGAGACTGCTGAATTCAATGAATAAATTGCTTACATGAATTATTCGCTCACTTCTAACGCGGGCAGAGCTGCTCTAAAGCAACTGTTCCAAACCACAGTGATCAGCGGCCCTGAGGCACTCAAGGGCAAGAGGGAAAAGCGTGCCCAAGATAAGCTAGGTCAAAGTTATCACCACGAAACACCACCCCCAAAGAGGTGCCCTTGGCTGCCAAAAGCTTGCAAGTTCATTGCAAGTTCCCTCGTAGGCACCTTCACCTGCATCTCAAGGGCCTTCTGAGGCATCGACTGCCCATCCCAGAGCCTTGGGGAGCCAGAAGTGATGGTAGGGTTTATTGCAGCAGGATCCCAGCATAGGAGCTGGCGATGGAGGAGGGTCAGGGGTGATTGAAACACCACAGGGGGTGACAGGAGCACTTACAGAGGAAATGCACAGCTATTCTCTGGAAGAAATCAATAAAAGTTTTGTTTTGTACCTTTCAAATCTGCAGGGGACTGTCAGATCCAGCTAGGAAAAGCAAGTTTTGTTTGCAGTGAAAAGAAAAACGTTTCAATTGTCCAATTACCATCACACCTGAGGTGCTTGCTCCAAACCAAACTCAACCAGTTCCTTCCCTACCACCACACGTTGGGCACACACATACTGGTGGGCCGTTTATCTGCTCACATCCCCAAGCTGTGCATCAGGACCAGCACAATCAACTCTAGGAAAACCAGAGGGTTCAGCCCAGGCACACCGCTCTGCTCCATTTTCTGGGCCATAACTCTGGAAAGGCAACACACCAAGAGCCTTCCAAGCAAGCAACCACCAAAACGAGGAGGGGAAAGCTCCAAGTTTCCTGCTATGCCATAGCAGCTGCTCTGCTGTCAGGGCTGGCAGAGGGGCTGAGCAACTGGCCTGGCTGCTGCAAAGGGCTCAGCTCTGCTCCTGACTGCAAGAAAACTGATGGGTGTGGGAAATGAGGCAGTGGGAGCACTTTGTGCAATGCTTGTGCCCCGCTGGGATGTGGCCATGCTGGTGACGATCGTGTCCTCGAGCAACTCATTACAGCAGCTGCCTGGGAAAGGTCCTTGCACCCTGGGCTGGCCATTTCTCAGCCTGTCACCACTGCCTCCACAAAGAGTCACCGAGGTCTCATTCTCTCTGAATAACTCCAGAGGAAGAGATGCTGGCAGCACGTCACTGGGCAGGAACGTACCAGCCAGAAATTGAGTTCCCTACAGGGGACACAGCCCTGAGCTGCACGGTCACAACCCTGAGGATTCGGAGGTGTGCTCAGGACATGCTGATCCTCTCGCTCCGTTTGTTGAGGTAACGGCGCAGTTTGCAATGAGATGCGCTCTGTTCCCACACCTCCCATCTCTCACTCTTCTCTGCAGTTCCTGGGAAACTCAATACAGCCTGAGCTGACTTTCAGAGCTTTAATGGGACCAGATGGTTCCATAAAATATAAATGCAGCGATAAAAATACCAACATACCTCCCAGTGATTAACTTTGGATCTGCCCTGACTGGGAAGGATTCAACTCAGCTCTGTTGAACCAGCAAGCTTGCCGCCTTCCTTCTGGGTCCATAAACTCTCTCTGTACCCTTCATCTGCCTCAAGAGCAATGCCAGGGCTGTGCCCACCTCTCCACGGCCCTCCAGCCCCTTCCCAATGACACGGCTGTGCTGCAGGGCTGCCAAGCAGCTGACACGTTGGCCAGGTCCTCCTCAAAGAGGTGTTGCAAAGTGGGGAAAAGCTGTAGCACATCCCATAAATGTCACAGCGCCAAATGGTTCCGTTTGCCGCAGTGGAGAATTTTGGGCAATCACAGAACAGAGGAGATGGTTTTATGTCATTTAAAAATACCAAGTCAGTTTCGTAGATTGAAAACTAAATTAAGACTAAAATTACCGCACGATTTCACTTGGTAATTTTTGCTGGCATGGGAATGATCGCTCCTTGCTTTCGGTAGATAATTCCAGGCTTCAAAGGTTTTTGCAGCATTAGGTAAACTTGTTAAAATTAGGGGTTAGGAAGTTGTAATGAACTAAGCAGAGGAAGGTGACGTGGCAAACAGCAGGGCTGGTAGAAAATAACAGCGCACCTCTCTGATCTATTGGAGTTCTTGGTGGCAGTCAACAATGCCTCGGAAAAAGCAGGTATAATTTATGGGACCTTCAAAAAATGTCTTAATTAATAATTACCAACACCCCTGAAGAAGCAGCAGGCTACGAAGATGAAAACCCCCCCGATTGCAGCTGCGCTGCGCTGGGCTGTCATTTCAACAAGGAATCTGGAGCGTAAAATACACAGACCAGACAACAGCTGGAGGAGAGCAGCAGCTTGTCAAAAGCCAGGCAGAGCGGGGATGTGGCAGAGCGAAAAATAAAAGCCAGCCCTCCTGAGTCACAGCAATCCCTCCCCTGTGCTGGGCAGATTCCTGATGCTACGTCCACACTTCAAGGGGGCAATGTGACAAGGAGCATTTGCCAGGTTCAAGCCAGCAAGGCTGAGAGAATCGTGGACTTCAGTACGTGCCAACAGCCCCTCAGCATTACGCCTTTGGCTTCTGGGAACTGGAGCTCTCCTTACCCATCCCATGTACATCCAAGCTGCAGCATCTCCCTGCACAGTCTGAGCATCCCCTGAGGCCACCAGGTTGCCTTAGGATGGCAGTGACAGCACAGCACAGATCCACAGAGATGGGAAGAAGAGAAATAATGACGGGAGGGACGAACAGAAGCTGATAGCAGATTAAATCCGCCAAGCTGGGGTGAAGCTCTAAATGGCATGGGGGGAAAAGGTGTCAAGTTTGAAGCGTTTGTGATTCGAATGCTATTCATTGCAGCCAGGAGGAGAGGACTCTGGGAAATTCGACATTATCTAACACAGGCAATTAAGAAAACAATGACAGCTGAAATTTAATACAGACAAGTACAAGGTAATGCCTATCAAAAGAAACATTTCCAACAATTCATACACACTGATGGATTCTAACTTAATTGCAACCACTCAAGAAAAGAAAAAAATGAGGTGTCCCTGTGGACGACTTAACAAAAACATCTGATCAACAGGCCACGGTGCCCTGAAAAACAAGATGGATGGGGAAAAGGAGAGGCAGCAATAACGGGAAATATTGTGATGCTGTTACAGAAGAAAACAACATTCTCAACTTCCAGTGCCTTTTTTGGTGTCAGACAGATAATGTGTGTATGTTGGAGGGACAGGAAGAAACAAACAAATCCGAATCTGATCCTAAGCACGTTCCCATTGGTATGGGATATTGGTATCCCAACAAATTCAAAAGGGTGCAATTCAAAAGGAGGATAGGAGCGACGTGAACAGATTGCAGAACAAAAGTAATAATAATAAGGTTAAGTGGTGCCTCTTATACATTCTCTAATAGTGAGAAGACAGGTGAGTACTCAATGCCACTGAAAGCCAACACATTTGGAAGCAACGTTGAGCACAGGAGCCAGTTGGGGAGCCTTTGCCATCAGCCACTGGAGAGGCACAGAGGTTGTCAACTTTTGCAGTATCTTTAGACAGCAACACCAACATTCACGTCCAAAGAACTGCTTGTAGGATCAAAATCCATTAGGATCCAAGCAAAGGACAAGCTGCAATCCCTGGAAGGTTTTTCCATTTGCCATTTTGGGTAGCCTGGTATTTACTCAACACCAGGTCTTTACAGAGGCCCAAGGCCAATTGCTGACGGCCTGGAGCTACAAAAGGATATTTCCCCTTAGTTGTCTCTGGAGAGGACTTCTCCCCTCATGGAAGCCACATATCAGAGGCAGCTGCCTGCAAGCCCGAAGCGGCCGCAGCAGAGCAAATGGAGGGATGCTGACATCAACACACAGCAGACCTTCAGCACAGCCCTGCAGTGGAGGCACCAGCACGGCAGTAGCAGCGCTCAGCAGCACGAGGCACTATTGATCCAGGTTTGACAGACAGCACAGAGCACCACCAGCCTCGTCTGACCCCGCGCTGGGAGCAAAGGGAGCACGACACAGCTCCAATGGGTCCTGCGTGCAGCTGGTAGGGCTGTCTGCAGGTTAATGAGGTCGCTGTCTGCAGAGCCCAGAAGATGAGGAGGAGCCGCGGGTGCACCCTGCGACGCGCTTCCATTTTCCCATTGGCCACTTAATTAATTCCCAAAGTGTTGACGAGCACAGAAGCAGGGAAAGGGAGGCACGTGTTGGTGGGGACCTGCGATGCGCAGCCACGCGCTGCCACTGCTCATAACCAGGGCTGGATGTGAAGGGCAATCGGAGCGCATTTGCAAACAGATTTAATAATAAGGGGCTGTCTGCCTCGATGTGTCAAGCTACCCGCGAGTACTGCAAAAGAATATCATCGAGTGTGACATAATGCAAAGCAGGATAAGGTCATTTCCTTTGCTTTCCTCTGTTTTAAAGCATCAGAAAAATTCTTTTCAAAATAGAGCTTTCACAGAAACATGACCGCCTGCCTAAGGAACGGCGCGAGATCAAGCGTTTGATATTCAAAATTAATCCCAGGGGGACGAGGCAAGATACGTCCCCTTTCCCTTCATCCACATCCAAGGCTGCAGATATCTCTCCTCCATTAACTCAGCTCTCCCCTCCCTTCTTATCCCCCAACCAGGTTTTCTTCGTGGGCTCAGAGTTCATCTCTCTATTTTATTTTCTTAGGAACTGCTGAACTCAATGAGGGTCGGATCCTTATTCAGATGGTTCTCAATGGGGATTTTCAGCCGAGTGAAACCTTCAGCACCTGAGCAATGCTGAACGCCCCAGGATGACACAAGGTGACATGAAGACAAGTGGGGACTCCCATTGCTCTCCCCTTTGGGAAGAACCAGAAGCAAAACCCAGCAGAAAGCATTCAGCACCAACTGCCCAAAGTCCCTGTACTCACACCTATTTAGGGAAGGTTGAAACCAGAATCGCTGCGGCACAGGCAAACAAAATCCTTGTGTGAGGGGATGGGAATGCTTCAAAACACAACGTCTTTCATCCAACCACTGTATGGGTGCCCAAAGCAGAGGGACTGAGCGTGGCTGTGTGCTCCATCAGAGCCCCGTGGTAGGGAGCAGCTGCTGGAACACAGCAGCACGTTGCACAGCACGGCCCTGGGGCTGAGCTGTGGATTTGCAAAATAAAAACTCTACTTACGAAATGAGGGGTAAGAAATGGAGCCTTGGCTATGGCAGCTCAAGACGTGTAAGCATCTGGTAATGGTGATCGCTGGGGTCACCTAGCGATGCACCCAGCACGGAGGTGCCTGGAGGAGCACAGAAGAAGGGGAGCACAGAGCTGAAAGGCAGAGCTGTCTGCCTGCTGCATGAGTGGCCACAGGGAGGAATGGATGCTGCATCCCAGCATTCTCACCAGCACAGCACAGCCCAGGGGAAGTCCTGCTGGGAGAGCATCACAGAGGAGCTCAAGGAAGGCCCCAGGAGAGCAGAGCAGCATGCAGGAGGACGCCTGCAAGCCTCCTGATGGGGCTGTGCAATGCCAGCACCTGCCTGAGCTCCAGCATCGCAGGTCCTCTGCATTTAGGTCCTCTGCTCCACTCTGCAGAGCCCTCTCCTTCCTAACAAGCATGTTAACATAACATACAAAGCCCTCAAGCACGCCGATTTCTCAGGAGCCTCAGAGGAGTACAGGAAATTCCTCTTAATTACAATACATGTGTTAAATAAGGACACGAGAAAACTGCATTTAAAATACCTGGAAAAGGTTGCAAAGACAACACCACTGCTCCTCGTTTCCTCTTTCTTCTTTCTTTTCTTTGGGGGTGGCCCCCAGGGACTGAAAGGCATTGATGCCACAGCATGGCCAACAAGAGTCCCACCAAAGGGGCTTCAGGCATGGGGAAACATGAACTGTGATTGGAGATGCAGAAAGCTGCAGTCGTGGAGCTGCAGAGGACACATCCCCTGACACCAAGTTTTAAATAAATAATTACAAGCAAGCTGTTATCTCTTTAGCAGCATCATCAGCCCTCGAAAAACCCATTGCAGTGCCACTGCAGCCCTCAGCTCCTTCGTCACCCATCTCTCCCACTCACACCATGGGAGTCAAATCCTGTGCCTGAGGAAAGCATGGCTTTGTCACTCCCATGCCATGTCCCACAGCAACACTGGTGTGGTTACATGGGAACACATCTGTTCCTGCACAGTGTGCACAAAGCCACCTCACACCATCAGGACAGGCTGCTGGGATGCTCACCTGGCCATACTGGGTCCTATATTGCACAAACCCATCGCTCCTTCCCGAAGTGCTGCCAATGGGAATTTGCTAATTAAGAAATGATAATGAATTCCCTCTGGTGCCTATTCACAGCACATTTGTGCTCCCCCTCTGCCAGCTCTCGCCCATCAGTTGGCTGGTGGGAACTCGACTGAAATCAGGGCTCTCGTGCCAAGAAAGCCCATTTCGGCTGCGTGGCCACAAATACTCACGCCAGGAACAGAGCTTAACACTGTGTTCATCCAAGGAGGGAACAATCCCACCCTGCCTGTGACTCCCACTGCAGCAGAGGGGAACAAAAATATGACAACACTGAGAGTTGATCAGGTGTCTGATGTCTGGAGGAGTCTCTCCTCCCAAAGAACTGCTGATTAACAGAGCTACAGAGTCCCACCAGCAAGCCCTGCCCTGTGCTGGAGGAACTGGGACCTGAGGAAGCAAAGCAACACAGGCAGGTGAGGTGGGGTGGGTTGGTGGGATGGGATCCCCTGCTTTTCCCATCGCACGCAGCTGACGTTCCAGCAAACCGATGTAAGTGGGATTGATGCTCAGTCAGCTCGAGGCACGCCTGTTCCTCAGACATTTCTTTTCATCCCCAAGATGTCTCAACATCTGAGCACGGTAATTCCCTGGTGATTAACTTCGTTATTTATTTAAAACGAGTCGCAGGGTTTTCACAAGCGTGGCTGTCACTTGTCATCACTCACAGGCAGTGGGACAACACGGGAATGATGTGACAAATGCCCTGTGCTGCCAGTAGGGTCCCCTCTGCAGGGAGCATGCCTGGCACTGCTGGGGGCTCACACCCACTGAGTGCAGCAACAAAGGATGGTTCGGATGACACTCAGAGCCTGGGTTGTTGCCTTCTACTCAATTAGACACCCCCCCCCAAAAAAATAACAATGCAAAGACATCAAAAAAAAAGCATCAGACAGCTCAGATAGGATGCAAGCATCAAGACGGCCCTTGGCCACGGTGATGATACGTAGCATCACTGTGATGACGAGCACACAACAGTCCCATGCAGCATCCCTCCACACCTGGGAAAAGATCTGCTGGGAGCCAACGCAAGGCTCAGCACAGCACAGCAAATCCTTAAATGCCAACAGAAATGCTCACAGGCAGCAGGGAGGCTTTGCAGCTGCATTCTTGCCTTCCCAGGGGGTGGCCAGGGCTTCCCGGTGAGAAAGAGGAGACGTGAGAAACCCTCCTGTTTAAAATGAATAAAATATGTCACTCCTGATCTTGTAGCTATTAAATCACTGGCTATACAATTACTTAATTATGTAGCAGCGAAAGAAGGGGGGGGGGGGGGAAGATGGTGTTTTTCCTCCTCAAAACTTCAATTTGCTACCTCAAGAAAATAATTACTTGATTCAAACATTAAATAATTGAGACATTCATTAGCAGTCCCATTGTATGATTAGCACGAGGAAGGTACCATTTAACGACTGAGAAATTGATTCGCTGGAGAAAGTCGGGCTTAATAGGATCAGCGCAGCTCAGCGGGGATGGGCACAGCCCTGCTGCATTGCTGGGCAGCAACTTCCCCATGCTGAGACCCACACACCCCAAACACCCTTGTGCTGAAGTCAGAAAGGGCACACACAGCCCTGTGTGCACACAAATCCCCTCTGTGGAATGAGCAGCGTGAGGTTTTCTGCTCCTACTCTCAATGCATGAACATACAGAACCCTCCCCGTGCTCCCCTCCCCTTCAGATGCACCGTTTAGCACCTTCCTGCAGAAAAAAAAAACCCTTCAAGTTCCATCAGCCCAGACCCCGGCTACACCTCAAACATGAACCCTGTGTGCATTCACTGTTGCTGCAATAACCAGCTGCCAAATAATTTGATCCGGGAGACAGGAAGCAGGAACTCTTTATCCCCCTAGATGCAATCGAGCAATTTACAGAGTCTGCAAAAAAAGGAAAAAACAACAACAACAACAACAAAAACCCCTATTGCCAACGTGCTGCTGCTCAGCACGAGGTGGGGAGGGAGCCAAGAGGGGTGGCAGAGGACAGCAGCTCTGCAGCTCCCATAAAAGGGAGAGGGCAAAGGCAGCACCGAAGGGAAAGCAATTACAAGCAATTATTGGCAGAGGCTGCCATGTGGAAACATTCTCATTGTTTAAAGTTTGACCCACTGCGAATATCTTTCTTAAAATGGTTATTGCCTTATCCTGGCTGATCTAAATAGCGCTCTTCACACTCGGCTGCTCTTGGAAGCGGCGCAGCTCGGAGCGGAGGTTGCTAAAAACAGAGAATGTTGGTTGGTCGCTATTTCCCTCCTGACCCATCTCTGTTAGTGCCTTGAACCCGGGGGAAGATCCCTCCCAGCACAGCTCAGGGGCTGTTTGGTGGAGCATGGGAGCAATGGGGCTGCAGCAATGTCACCTCCGAGTGACGCCACCAGCAAACAGCGGGGAGATTTCCAGACGATGCCGCGCTGAACCGAAACGGAGCTGGAACAAAAGTGGCCGTGTTGTTCATCTTGGCTCCATTAAAAAATAATAATGGATCAAAGTTTGCCAAATAGAAAAAGACAAAATCAGCAGAGAATTACTTTAATTACTACCTTCAAGCTTGCAAAAAAGGGTATTACAACGGAGAGCACACACGAAAGGGAAACTATAAAGGAAGTACTTGACAGTGCCCCTTTAATTAAACTGCTCTGAATATCATTAGCAATGGACCTTTGGAATTTAAAGCCAATTACAATCTAAATACAAAAGTTACTTGCTTGCCAAATTGCTTACACAACGTCTTTCAGAAGTGGGCTTGGTGCACAGGGAAGAGCCTTTGCTCTGCAAAGCACTTTTATCCAGTACTTACAAGCTGGGCACAGAAAATCCTAACGTGAGCAGTGAGCGGGCGCCCCGCTGGGCTGCAGCCATTGGGATGAGCGTGCCCATGATACCCTGTGACACACACAAGGGTCACCAGCCAACAGATATGGACCCTTCAGCCCCACCAGGGCCTTGGCCACTGTGCTCACCAGTCGAATATTCCAGTTCCTGAGGTCAGTGCTTTGCTTGTGCAACTGGGACCCCAGCTTCCAACGCCAGCTAAGGAGAAACTCAAGCCTCTGAAACAAGCTTTCCAAATGAGACTTTCTATTGCTCAGCAGCCCAGTGAGGTACATGAAACTCTTTGCAGCTGCATCAGAAGCTGCCAAGCTTTAGCATCTCCCTGTGGTTGTACTGACAGCAAAGGACTAAGGTTGAGCAAATAGCAGAACCTGCACTGGCTCCTGTGCAGCTCTCGACAGGCAGACACATGTGGTTACAAGCAGGATGACAGAGAGAAAGAAGGAGCCCACAGCTTGCCTGCTGTCACTGCTTTTTCCCTCTGAGAAACCACTGAAGGATCCCATCGCTTTCTGCAAGGTTCAGATCAGATCCTGATTACAGTGCAGAGTAACTGCAGTTTTATCTGCTGGACAAAAGGATACGACTGCAGGGACAGGAGGAGGCAGTTTGCATGGTGACAGCTGTCCCTGTGCTGGCATAGTAGGACAGATCCTGCTCCCTGTAGCTGGAGGGGAAGCAGCTGCATGGGTGCACACGAGCTTTGCATGGGACTTGTCTATGGGGAAGCACAGGGGTGCACAGGGCTCTGGGCAGTACTATGAACCATAAAGATGACCCTCAGCTTTTGTATTAGGGGTTGAGAAGGGGACCAGAAGGCAAAGGCTTTGTTCTCTGGTGTCCAAAGGTTCAGGTTATTAAAGCAAAGCCATAATTCAGGATCAGAATATATCCTTCTTTTCTCACACACCTTTCATCTTCATGGAAAAATCCCACGGAAATATTGCAGACTGTGTGCATGTTTCAGATTCAAAGCAAAACGAGGACTCACATCCCTGTCACAGCATTTGATGGGACAGCTACAACGAACCCAACAGAAATATTCACTGCCATATGTTCTAGGAATGCTTTCCACAGACGTTCATTAGCATCATTGCCATGAAGCTCTACAGGACTTTGCTACAAAGAGAGTGAGGATGTCAAAGGAAGTGGCAGTTGCTAATTAAACTGCAAACATCCCCCTGAGCGAGGAAGGTGAGGCTCTGTGTCTCCATTTGGAGGGCTGAGGAAGGGCTGTGTGATGGAGCACACTGCAGAGGCACTTGCTATGACAACACAGGACCCCGATACCAGCTCTGTCCCTGCTGTAAACCCAGCTCTCCTACCCTTCACATTGCCAGGCTGCCTACAGGAGAGTGAGGATGTCTACGAGTTCCACATATTTGCATTTTTTGGTAAACAAACCCAAGTACAGAGATGCTTTCTTGCATAATTCAGCTCATGCTGAATTCCTCCATAAAAATCAAAACAAAAACCTCTGAACCCTATAATTAAAACAAAAGTAGCTGGAGGTTTGGGAAGCCATGGCTGACACTTCCCTCGTGACATTTAACATTACATTTCAATTTGGTATTTTTTATTACTTAATTGCAGGGCAGCTCAAGGGTTTGCATGCAGAGGAGCACTGCTCCTTTCCATCACTCACACTTCCTTTGCTACTGCCTGCTCACCCTGCCAGCTGCTGCTCCATGGACAACTCCACATCTCAACCCTTCAAAAAGCTTCTTCAGACACTGTGAGCAAGAAAGCAAGTCCAAACCTGGGATACAGCCAGATCCAGGGGAGCCTTGTGAGGTGGAAGAATCAACTCATGATGAAAAACAATTGTTAGCCCAAAGCTGAAGGCTTAAATACAAAAATTCAGAGCCGGAACGGCAATGCAGAAGGAATTAGAAGTAGTCTCATGGCTTTCCCAGGCAATTCCTTCCTTCCTTAGCCAGCCTCCCAGAGAGGGAACGCAAAGAAGAGAAACACAGCAGGAGGAGGATTGAGTCAATATCACTTGGACACGACGCCCTGTTTTGTCATCCTGCATCTTCCAGCCTCCTCCAAGTGCCACCCCACGCCTCTCACTCCTGCTCTGAAGCACACTTTCCTCTCCTCCTCATTAGAAAAGGACACAGCCCATGAATGGGAGAACTGCCGAGCTCCATGTCCAAATTGCTCTTGCCTTGCTGCACAGCGCTGGGCTCTGCCTTGCCTTCTCCATGCATCAAGGAGGTGCACAATGGTCACCCACCTCAGCAAATTGCTGTGAGATCCCAGAAGGTGACAATGCCACAAATGTCACTGTTAATGACTTAATGCATGCAGTCTTGCAGTCATCAAACTCAAGGATCTCCCCATGGAGAGAATCAAACACGTGTGTAGAAGGACTGCAGAACACAGTTATTTTGAGAAGAAGGATAGACAGGCAAAAAGACAGGGCTTGACAGCAAGCAGAACATTTCAGAGAATCTCAGCTGTTCAGCAGTCATCCATCATCGCCTGCAAACACCAGCAAGACGGGGCTGTATAATCACAAGGAAGTTTTTAACAGCTGTGCTCACCTATACAGGGTTTTAAACTGCATCTCTTGGACTTGGCCCCAAATCTGTCATCAGGGGCATCACCCCGAGTTTAACATCCATAGGGTGAAACAGCATTATCAAATACACACGTATGTGCACCTCATGCGTTGGAGCTGCATTCATACACGCATCCCCCTTCCCACTGCACACAGAAAAAAAGTGAGGGCTGGAAGGGAACGCTTCACACTTTGCCTACAGGGAAACTGAGGCAAACTAACAGCAAGGTGACCTGCCCACTGCCCCGAAACTAAAACCCATTTCTTACAGCCACAGTCTGCTCACCGAGCTGTCAGCACACACTGCTTTGTTTTCCCCTCTGACCCCAGCCAGGAAAGTCATTTCATTCTGCAGGCACACGCTGGGCAGATGCACTTTTTGGTGCCCCCCCAGCAGCAGTGATGAAGTGCCCTTCCCTCCCAGCTCTGCAGGCAGCACTGAGAGGAGCCCACGATGCTGATGAACAAACAGAGACCTGCTTTTTGTTCTCCCCTTCCACCTAATGAAGTATCACTTCAGGATGTTATTGGTTTTAATCAATACAGAAAGAAAATGTTCATGTCAGGTCCCTTCCAAGTCAAGAAAACAACCCCTTTCTATCTAAGGAGTGAGCTGAACTCCTCAGGGGAAGAACAACATCTACAAATTCCTGAGCCTGTCTGCAGAATAAAGGGAAAGGAATGAAAAATGCCCTTTTTTGGCTTTTATCCCCTGGGGGAAGATCCAGAGGACTGTGCTGGGGGAAGCAGTGGCAGCTACACGGGAACAGAAGGACCTGGCAGGCAGGAGAGCGGTTGGACTTCGCAATCTGCCTCCTCCATCTGAAACTCAGAAAGCAGCAAAGGGAGAAAAGGAGGAAAGGAGATCGTGGTTGGATGGGACCGCTAAAGAATGGGCTCAGTGTGTCCAGAAGAAGGGATGGAAAGTGGGGGATGGGCACCAGGGGATGGGCAGAGGGGACGAAGGGCAGCAAGAGACGATGGGTAGCAGGAGATGATGGGCAACAGACCCACGTGCCTCATTTACAGAGGAGGAATCTGAAGCACAGGCATGGCATGAAAAGAGAGAAAAAGCACAGCAGCGCATGGAGCCTCGAGCAGATGGGTCTGAGTTGACCAGAGAAGATAGGCACAGAAGCTGGCAAACGCACGCATGGCAAAAGCCTGTTTCTGTTCTTCTTCCCAGTGCAAGAAACTTGGAACAAAGATCAGACGCGTTGCTTTTCTAAACATCGCTCCCAGCAGCTCCAGCGGAGGCTGGAGGCATTCAGAGCAATTTCCTGCACACATGTCACCGCCACGTCTCCAAACAACGGGCTTAAAATGGACACCCAGGCTGAAATTTACCGTCTGCAGAGACAGCGCAATTTTACCTTCCTCGTCCTCCTGGGCAAGGAGGAAAAGCAGAGGATGGAGCCCACGCCGCGGCAGCGGGACGGCGAGCAGACGGAACTGCCGACGGCCCCGCGGTGCTGCGTGGCATTTAGAATGCAATAATTAAGTGAGCATCTTTTGAAGATGCCTGCAAGGGGTGCTTCCCGGCACACCGAGGTTAGGTAGCTATTAGAAGTGGTTTTGTTTTGCCGGCGAGATGGGGCTGTTAAGCTGCTGGCGTCTCCTCTGCGGAAAAGAGATAACTGATCTTCTCAGATCACAGTATATTAAAGTTCACAATTAATTTAGATAACTCCAGACAAGCTGGGTTATTAGAAAAAAAATATATAAGGGAAATCTGGAGATTAAGACTTATAAATCGGCAGGCATTAGGGAGAATTGAATTCTTTCTTATACGGATGTAAAATCAAGTCTTTTTTATATGATTCAATTATAGATTGATGGGAAGACTCGGGAACGTGGATTAATGATCTTTTCTTAAAGGAAAAATTATATAAGAAAAAATAAAAAGAGAGTCACATAACAGAAAGAATTACTGCTCCCCAAACCATGATTAAGGTTTAGTAGGTTACGTTCAGAACAGCGTAAAAGGGAATTTGTGGATTCCCAACCACATTAAGCGAGTATAAACGGAGATAAAGAAAGCAGTGTGGGCCAGTAAATTATCGTCCCTGCAGCACGGCCAAGGGGGGAAGCAAGTCTCCAGGTGATGGGAATGGCACGCAGCAAGCTGGTGACTTCATGCTGAGGAAGAGGACACGGTTTATGGGATCCCTAAAGCACCCAGGGCAGCTCGAGAGATGTGGGGTGATGGCAGCGTTGATGTCAGTGGGGTTGGGCTGGTTTACGACAGCCAAGGAGATGGGGTTTTCCCTGCAAGGAATGGGGTGAGAACGGCAGAGCTGCAGCACCCTACAGCCCTAACATCAACATCCCCAGGCACCTTCGTGCTGCAGGGCATCCCAGCACAACCATCAGAAAATAACACAATGCTTCTTACCATTCCAGCCCCCAAAACCCCGTGCGTGCAGATTTACTGGACCTCATGTCTCAGTCAGGGTAACTCAGCCCTGCCTCACAAGATTAACATGGCAATGAGCATCTCCACAACCTGCCAGACGCGGACAGTGTGCTAACAGAGGGCATCCGAGCACCTCAGATCATCTGGTTCCAAGTGAATATTCCTCTGATGCAAAATCCGAGTCCTACACGGCGGGAATCAGCAGCCAAGCGCATCGTTTGCACAGCTATTGTTTTGCTTTGTCCAAAAGCAGAGTGCTATGTGGGTCATTGGTGACCGGGGAGAGCTGTGCAGGACACAGCCTGGGCACTGCTATGGAAATGAGGGAAGAGATGGGAGAGGAACAGGCACAGAGCTGACGTCGGCTGCCCAGGAAGGATGGAGGGATGAGGGAGAGTGACAAAATCTCATTCACACCTCTGTGCTCACAGCCCCCAGCTCACAGGGGTGGAGGGAAGCGCAGAGGACATCGGGGTTTGCTTTGAGAGTTCAGCCTCGGCCTCAGTCTGGAAATGGGAATTTGCAATAGGGTAAATTAGAACATTTTTAAGGCCCTTTTGGCAGGGGCTGTGAGCTAAGTAATTAAAAGGAAGATGGGTTCCAGTCATTTTAGATGGCTCTGACAGTCCAACAGAAGCCATGTAACACAGCACGGACCCTCCAAACCAGGTGGGGACAGCAGTACAGCATGAAGATGAAGGATTGCAGGGAAGCAGCCACCGTGCTGGGAGGGATTTCTGCAGGGCCTCCTGCCCAGCACTGCTCTCCTTTCCCCTTCCTGTACTGCTATCCACAGCCATCACTAATGGCAACTTCTCCTCTTAAAGCCCACGGAGCTCCTGCAGCACTTCCCCTCCAAATGCCCACTCCACCCACCGCTCTCCATCCCGACTTCCATTAATTGATTTGTACGGATCCTCTTCTCAAAGAAAATTACCCGAGAACTCCAAATCCTGAAGGCAGCAACAAATTTCAGAAGCTGAAGGTCTCGGGAAGTGGTAAGAGCCGGTGGGAGCCAGGAAGCGTTATTGGTTCGCCTCCTTGTTTGAAAATTAAGGGTCTTTGGTTAAATCAAAGTTTCTCTCTCCCTCTAATAAGATGACAGCAAAGACTGTTCGACTGACTGCTGAGACACTGACTCCTTGCTGGCTTTAGATTACTCAAGTGCTCAGAATTTAATCTCAAATGGCTGTTATTGGATTTTGCTTGGACTAGCTGTCTGACGGGCATGGTAATAGAAGGCAGCGGCCCCTGGGCAGCTCCCCACTTCTGGAGTTTAACAGCCTGCTGCTGTGCAGCCGTTTTGCAGGAGGCTTTTTGCTCCAGCACCTCCGAGGAGCTGAGGCTCCCGTTTGCTCAAGACAAACCTGCTTTCTCCGTTGCACACAGAGGTATTAATTGTAAGCAACAGCAAGAAGCTGCGCGAGGAGCGATCCCTCCGGATGCGTGAAGGCTCATGGCAAGACAAGGCAATTCTCCAATGTACACACGTACCTCAGAAGGGTAAATGTTTCCCAGCTCCTACCTGCGCTCTCATGTCATTTACACAGCACCGTCAATCACCGCTCTCCCAAGAAGGGGAGCAGTGTAAACTCACGTTTAATGCCAGATCTACACACATTTCTCTTCTCCAGTAAATGAGGCCGTTACATGTGTTGTGTCAATTGATTTTATAGTCTGGCTTTGCGCGTGTTTGCACGAGGGCTGTGAGAAGTGATGCACTTCAATCAGATGCATCTCTGCTCCCTGTACTTCATCCTATCAGAGCCACATCCTGACCTTTACCTTCTGGCATTAAGCTCCTCCGGGCCACGGACCTCCTCAACCTTATCAGCAGATCCCACAGAGCAGACTCAGCTGTGCAAACCTTTCTCTCTGACCTACCTCCTGCTGCAGGGGGCTGCATTCATGTCCTGCATCTCAAGTAGAGACCAACAGCCAGAATCTGCCCCCAGATTTCACTGTGGCCAAGCACTGGCATGCTTTTGGCCGTATCAGGATAAAAGAGACGAGCTCTGTCCCTTCACGTGTCCCCACTGTGCTTTGCTCTGCACCACACTGCAGCGCGGGATGCCGTCACCCTTTGCAATGGCACAACTGACAAGTTGATTTGCCATCCCTTTAAGAAAGTCCTTTTCATCGCATCTTGCCAAAATAAAGTAACCTTCCTTGCTGAAATTATCCTTTGTAAATACCCCCCAAGGAGTTAGCAGTTCCTTTCTCCACTATGACTCATCCTCCTACACGACGGACCGTGAAAGGAGCAATCACGCTGTCATGTCAGTCTGCTGCAGGGATGGCACAGCCCCTCTGAATCACCCCTGAGTGCAGACTGGGGTTCAGCTCCACCTGCTCGCCCCGCATCGCCCACCTGCAGCGCCCAGGTGTCCCCATACAAAGCACCCCGAGGTGCCACCAGCATCCTGCAGGATGCGCTCTGCAGCTTCTACCGCTTGGGTGCTCTGCCCTCATCAACATGCACAGCAGCACCTTGTGACGCTGGAGCAAAGGGAGACGATCCTTCCCTGGGTGGCTCTTCACCCCCGAGCCAAGCGGCTTCTCGCTGTAATTAACTGCAAAGGAGCTGCAGCAACGACCTCCAAAAGCAAAGCCCCGGATTTCGCTCCCCATCACCCAGGCCACGCCACAGACAGCAGAATGCAGAGGCAGGAGGCAGCAGAGCCATTCAAACCAGACACGGGCAGTTTAACAGAAACAGAGCCTCGATCCAACATTAATTTGCAGCATCCTGGGCTGAGCACTTCAGATAAGCGGTGACGGAGCCAGCGAGATGACAGAGAAAAGCTCACGTCTGTGCACTCACACAACACCCCATCCGTGGGCTGGTGCTCTGCTGTAACACAACACAGCAACCGAAGGGCAGGCAGACCCTTCCCAAATCCCCAGCAACGCCTTTCCTCCCCGCCAGGCTTAAAGCCTCACCCTGCTCCAGTTATTCTGAAAGGGAATTTAGTGCCTCGCCATCAATTATGCCACCATTGGACATAAGCATCGCTCATGCAAAAGCGCTGCTCCCCAGAACAAAGCAAGTATCAGCTTCCTGACAAAACACTTTTTAGTAAGATTGGCAAAGGAGTAAAACCTCCCAATGAATACCGGCGTTCTGATGAAAAAGTCCTACTGATTTTAATAGAAAATGATCGTTTTCCTATAGGATTTTTGAGCCATCTCGTTGAATTTAATGGAGATTTTCTATTCTGGTCCACAATTATGTAAGAGTTAAGATACCTCCAGAGACGAGGAGATTATCTATTAAATTTTATAGGATTGCACAGTCATTTCCATAGAATCCTGTTATGTTTCTATAGTGCCTGACAAGTTTAATCCCTATTGAACTTTACAGGGACTTTTCCATAAGAGACAAATAGACGCTGACATCTGTTAGCCACAAAATGAGTAATACCCAGAAAATAGAGGTCTTACACACCAGCACTGTACTCAAAATGCTTGAGAGATAACTAGAGCAAGCAGCTTAATGGGGAAAATGCATTAAATTGGTGTCACATGGCCGCATTAGTATGGCTGTGTTGCAACGTTTCTCTTACACACAATGTCATTTGTACAACCAAAGCTTTACAAATCGTGTTTGCTACCAATGCGCGCTTGATCTCATCATCCCATGCTGAGACTTTCCTGTATCAGAACAGAAAGAGCAAGAGCAACCTAAATTGAGGGGAAAAACGGCAGTTTAAAGCACGGAGCCGGTGGTGTATGTGTGCACATTGCTCTGCCCTAATGCTACTAATAAATGCATCCACTACAACCTCTCTCTCATTGCACTCCTCTGCAGAGCTGGAAGGAGGGCTGCACTTTGCTTTCATCCACAGCGCTAGAGAAATTCAGCTGAGCTGTCTGGAGACTGAAGTCTTTTAAACTTAACCGTAAAGTGGTTCGAACAATGAACAAAACGAAGAGGAACAGAGGAAGTCTTCCTACACCAATTTGTCCTCGATGGTTCGAGGAGCAAATAAAGGCACACCACAGCCCCTGTGGGTCTTCTCCCACCTTTCCTTGTGTAATGACTTGTCAAACACGATGTATGCCTGCAATATGGCTGTAGCACAATTGGCCACTGCTCCTTTCCAGTTATCCCTCCAGAACCCCAGGGATGCTGCAGAAGGTTTCACCGTTTGCATACACCTCTATGCAGGTGCTCTGGCTCTTTCCTAGCCATTCCAATGCACAACAAATCCCTTTTTTCAGGGTGGTTTAGGTTTACCCTGGAGAAAACAAAACCCCTAAACCGAGCTGAACCCTTCTTGCTGTGGTGATGATGTAGCTAAGCAAATACTCATCACTGTATTGATTATAATAAGCACCTGTAATAACATCATGGCAATGGGAGCAACCTGGTACGTAATAACAGCCAAGTCAACCTTCAAATTATACAGACAACAAGGAAAAAATCCTAAAGCAGTACAAGAAGCCTGATATAGACTTTTGGAGACGAAGAGGTAAAAGCAATACCTGCACCCTGGTCAGTGGGCAGCAAGCAGACCAAGCCAAAACCAGGCAGCCACTGCAGCATGCTTGAAGACACTGAAGACAAACCCATGGCAACAAGAAGAACAAGCACTTCCATATGTCTCCCCAACTGCACTTCCTTTCCAAAGAAAAGGACAACGTGAGAACTGAGCACAGCATTAAAAATATGGCTTTAATATTTTATCGTTTGCCAAATGCTGGCGGGGTGTGGATGGTGGGTGTAGGGAATGCTGTGGGGGCTGGTTTGGCTTTTTTCTCTTCCTGAGCTACATGCAGAAGAATAAAATCCTTACTGATGATAGGATGAGTCTTTTTGCTAGCTAATGCCCTGAGGCCCATCCAAAGTGGGCACAGACCACAGAGGGGATGTCTGGCATCTCTCTGTGCAATAGCATCATGGAGATCAACACGTATTCCTATCTGCATGCATCCCATACCCATGCAACTGCCCTTGCCTCCTCACACGCTCACTTTAATCAACCCCAGTGCTTCCAGAAACCAAATCTAGCTTCATCGAATACTAATGAAGACGTCTCACGTCCCTTTTAAGATGCCATTACAGAATACACCAATATCCACGAAGAGAAAGCCTCATCGACTCTACAATCCTGAGTGCTGTAAGACTGAAAAGTGAGAGAAATGAGAGAGGCTTGTAGTTCTAATACCCGAAAGGAAGCAACATGATACAGTCTTTGATCCAAGCAGGCAGCTGTGGGTTTTCACACACACACAGCAAACAGGAAAGAGTAAAAAGCTATGGAGAATGCAGAGCAAGGCAAGCAAGGTCATTCCATCCCCGAGCAGCCACTTCTCTCCTACAGAAGAATCCTACACAGGGTGGAGATAATCTCCCTGCAAGCACTTTCTGTGCAAAGCACAGAAGAAATGCTCATCCCTGTGAAAGGTTGGGAACATCTCCAGTGACGTGAGCAGCCGTGCCACTGCTCAGCAGGGATTCCCAGCAGGGCCCTAATAGCAGCCTGGGAAAACAGCAGCCGAGTCACCCGCCAGCCATCGCGAGAAGCCGCCCTGGGGAATTTCAACATTTCTATGCTGCCATGCACGTGGTGCAGACACCTGTATCCAGCAGTGATGGATGCATTCATACTTGTGTCGACAGCAGAAGAGGAAAAGGCTGAATTGCATCTTGGACAAGGCCAGCTGCCTTTTCTCCACCTCTAGGACTGCACGGGAACCTTGCTACACCTCTAATTCAGTTGCCTAAAACTTGAAGTTACAAAATAAGGGCAATAATAATATTAATGTCTATTATAATTACCTACCTTTGCACCAGGCTGGTGTCCAGTGCAGGAGGGACAGCTGTCCATTCATCACAGAATGGCTTGGGTTTGAAGGGACGTCAAAGATCTCCCTGTTCCAGCCCCCCTGGCCATGAGCAGTGCATTCAACCACTATGTCAGGCACTAGATCAGGTTGCCCAGGGCCAACTCATGCACCAAGGGAGAAGCAGAGGCTGGCTGCACGGTTGGCCAAGGGAGCACAGTCAGGCACTTTGAGGCCAGCCACCAAGCATGCAGGACCAGCCAGGCTGTCTCCATCCTCCAGCTCTCATGCCCTTGTAATGAAAGCTGATACATCAAAGGGACAGGAACTCCCAGCCAGCAGACATCTTACAGCCCGTATCCTAGCAGCTTTTGCACCTGAGTTAAGGCAGAGCAAGCCGTGCTCCTGTCTGTGTGAAACTCCTTGCAGTATTTTATCCAGCACAGAATTAAGCATGAAGGCAGCAGAGAGGAGGGCAGGGAACATTCTGCCCCCAGCACCACACTTCAAACGTCCGCCGTTCAGTGCAATTTCATCCCATCCAAAAGCAAGACAACGTGCCCTCTGGAAGCAAATTTGGAGGGATGGAAGGATGAAAATGAAGCTGTGGTGGGGATGGCAGGAGGAAGTGGGAGAAGTGGCCAGGCTCAGCCTTTGCACGCTTCAGGAGAAAGGCACAATTGTCGCATTGTCACAGGGATGGGCGACAGGCAGAAACGGAAAGGAATTTCAGGATCCAAGCACACAACGAAAGCGGATTGCAAAGAAAGGCACGGAGGTGTGACAGCCCTGCTATAAACCTCATAAGCACATGCAAAATCTTCCCAAAGCTATTGCATCCCCCCGTGCCCGAGGGCAGGCCGGCTGCAATGCAGTCTCCATGATCAGCTGGTGGGGCAGAACTGCATCCTAAGGGAAAGCTGAGCTCAAGCTTTGGGAGAGAGGGCTTTGCTTTCCCTCTTGCTGCCTCCCTGCAGCATGGAGCTGCTCGCCCCGGGCCGGAACTCGCCAGGCTGTGATTTGCAGTCTGCTCAGACACAGCCGTAGATCACTTGGGAGAATGAACCTACAGTTTTATAAACTATTTATTAGCCCTGTCCTGTAGCGCTACATCAATACAGCCATCGGTGAAGCAAAGCAGGAGCTATCAAAATACCATCTATCCAAAATAAGCTTCATAAAATCAGGGGCCAGTACAGCCTGGGATGGGATTGTGGCTTGACACATAAAGGGCCTCTCAATCTTTGATATAGGCCATTAAAATCCTCGAGCCCGTTTGGTTCACAGAAGTCTAAAACAAAAGGGGAAAAATAATGGCAGCTTCCATCCCGGAGATGGAGCAGCAGGGCGAGGTGGCATAGGAGCATCGTTTGATCCCACAGAGCTCAGATCACTCTTTCTCCACGCAAAACAACTACAGGTCCAAAAACATATTCTTTACATTGCCTCTTTTCCTCTGCCTCCCCCATGCACCTCTGCGTGGCGAAGAAGCCTCTGTTCTGCTGCAGGTGAAAGTTTCCTCTCTCTCCAGCAGCAATACACAGGCGGTGGGAAGGCAGGGCTGAGGCACACTGATAAAGGCAGGTCAATGCCTTGTCGGAGATGTTGATTAACATTTCCCGCCAGCACTCCCTCAAACTGCCTCTAAAACACATCTTAATAAACTGCATTGCAAATAGCCTTGTATTTCTAGCTTGCTGCATCTGCTAGGGCAAGATAATACGCCAACCTGAGGAAAAGTGACACGCTGGGAATGAGCTGCTGACAGTCACACGACAAAGCAAACCTTGCTCAGCACATCACTGCCCACCCTGCAGGCAGCACCCAACCCCTGGGCTCCAAACAAAGGGAATAACAACTCACATGGGGTTTGGGGCTCCAAGTGCTTGAGGGAGAAAAACCACTACGGACTGTGAAACTGAGCGTATGAGGGAAACATCTGAAAGCTCTGAACACGGTGGTTGGTTATGCAGAGGCAGGCATCACGCTTTAAAAGGTCGGAGCAAGTTTAAGCATTGTTTTCTCAGGAATGCAGCTCTGATGCTCAGCAAACTTCACTCCATGCTCCCCCTGGGGAAGCCCCCCACCCCCTCAGCCCAGCTCACTCCCAGGAGGGTTTTTGGGTACAAAAAGCCCTGTGTTCACACAGCAGCGATGCTCCTGGTGACGAGTTTGCAGTGTTGCTGTAAAACACAGCTGGCCCCAATTGCCGCAGGGCCCAGCATCACCTTTCTGGGGAGTTCTGGACCTCCACCTCCCCACACTGCAATGTTCAGCACCGAGCACGGCAGCACTGCCAATCCAAATCCTAACCCAGCTCTTCAACCCAGCGAGCTGGAAATGAAGCTCTCACACCTTCACCCCTTCTCCTGCAGGATCAGCCTGCTTCAGTAACATCACAAGAAAGAGAAAAACAGTTTGGGTTGGGCAAAGGGAAGAAAAAGGTTTGGGTTTACCTGCCAAAGAACTGCCAACCAGACAAGGATGTTTTACATCCCCCACCGCAGGCCTTCAAGTAGTTCAACAATAAATGGATGCCACTTACCTATGAGGAAGAAGAAGAAAAATATTAAAAGTTAAGGTTCACCGAGTTTTATAGCGCCAGGACAAGACGTTTTAAAAGTAGCCTATAATTTGCCTTTAAACTGGAGCGAACACAGAGGGAAAAGCTCCAGTTTTAAATACACTTTATTAAAGGTCAGCGTGAATGGCACCTTGCTACAAAGGCCATTCTGCATGAGCTTTGTTTCTTTATTTATTCCTCGCAGTCTCACTTTGCTGCTTTCTCCACCCCACGCTGCAGGCTGGCAGACAGGAGGACGCGGCTGCACCGGCAGCTCTTGCTAAGCTGCACTGACCTCTACAGCACCAAGAAATTCCACCACCGCCTTTCCCCATCACAGAATCTGCTCCAGAGACATTAAGATGCCGATGTCCTTCTAGACATGCAGCATGTCCTTCCATTTTGTTTTTTCCCCAGACATCTGGAAACACGGACAGGCAAGCAAGGCGGCGGTGCCCATCCAGCTGTTGCTCTGTGGGCTGTTGTAGGCATTCAGGATGATGCGATCGGGGCATGTCTTGTTAATGTGCAACTGTGTGTACCCTAAATTACTTAAAGGATGCCTGGGGCTACGGACAGATGCTGCTCAAACACACAATTGAATAAATAAATGGAAGGTAACAAAGAGAGAAGGGGAGGAGTGCAAAGGGGGAGCGATTGGCAGAGTTGCGTGCCAAGGTGTTAAAAAAGCTCCCACGGAGCTGCCTCGTCCTCTTCCGAGACTCCGCTGCTACGTGTTTCAGATGCTGAAAAGATTGAACTAATAAAAAAGAAATGAGAGAACTGTCACTGCAGATTACATGGTATTTATTCCAAAATCTGCTCATTATAGAAATTTGCAAGACAAATGGGTTTTTAGCAGGAAATGGCAGCTTTTCCTTAAGTGCATAACGAGGAGCGGAATTCGTTGGAAGCTGAGCCTCTCTTTTTAGCTACTCCAGCTCCAAGTCTTACCAACCACCCGAGAAATACTTGCAAGGCTGAAAAAACATTATTTTTTTAAAAATTCTCCACCAGCCTCTTTATAATCCTATAAGAAACTACGATTAAGAAATATTTGAAGCAAGAAAAGCTCATTTGGCCTAGAGAGTTTCTAGACGGCGAGAGCTTCTATTGCTCCTCAACAGCATGCAAACGTCATTGGTTGGAGCTGCTGCTAACTCTCTGGATCCTTCCTTCCTTGCAGGGAAAGCCCTTCACGAAGAAGAGTATTTGCTGGTCAGGCTTTAATCCCCCTGCCTTGATAAATGTTTAATTCCTGGTCCTGCCTTAGTATCTGAATATAGACTGGAGGTGGTTTGCATTCTGCCGTATCCAAGTGCTTCTAATGACATTTTGGCTTCTTTCCCAGTTAATTCCAAGTGCCTGAAACCCAAGCATCTCCCCTCCTCCCCCTCCCCTTCCTAACACCATGGATGCACACGCGGATATTCGACTGATAATATACAAAGCCGTAATGTGCGGCTTTAAAACAAGTCTCTGCAGCGGAGTCTCAAGAAGGAAGAAGAAGAAGGGCGAAAAAATGCCTTGAAATATTACAGAGTAGGAGCTGTCAAGTTGAAAAAGCTTCTACAAGGTTTTCAATGCCATAACTGTGTTATTTAGCTCGGGATGAGAATTTTCAGACGCACATCAACAGGAAAGAAGGGGTTTGGGGAAGGGAAAAAAAAAAAGAGAGGCGGCCTGTCTTATTTGCAGCTCTCCTTTGTTGGAAAGCAATTACAGCCTTACTCAATTTATGACCCAGAATGCACCCTAATCTACTTGTAAATGCGTCTTATTCACCACACAGCACTTTCAGATACAGCCAGGGTAAATAAACGGGAGATTGTTCCTACCTACGTTGCGGCACAACTGTTAATTGTAACGCCCCATGAAACTTAATTATGCAAAGCAGAGCGGCGACACTGCAGCCATTAATGAGATGTTTGATTCAAGAATAATTTGTTGTTTGGAGCTTTGGACTTGTTTTGCCTGTCCCTTCGACTGCGCTGCACTAATTCCCAATCCGTGCTTATTTTAATAGGGTGTCAGTAGGGCACAAAATGGCGCAGCTGAGGACACAACGGGAGAGCTCACAGCTCTGAGCCCATTTAGACGATGCACAGCAAGTGCCCACCATATGGGTTTCTTGCACTGCAGCAGTCCCAACTTCAATCTGCCTTCCTTAGAAAAGCAGCAGTGGGAAACGCAGCGTTAGACTGAAAAATGCCAGCGACGCAACCGAGCATTTTCAGGTGCAGGTATGGAGAAGGGTTTGGCTACTCCTAGACTCTGCCAGCTCCTACAGACTCGCTGGGATATGTGCAGACACCTTTTCCCATTCGTTCTCTAAATGAACAAATAAATGGCTCTTCTTTCCACGTCCCGTCTAGGAAATACACCCAGCCAATCAGAAACAGCCCAACAGGGAAAATCCAAGCATGCAAACCCAAACATTCGCCCTTTTTCAAGATCCCATGCTTTGCTTCCAGCTCAACTCAACCATCACGTTGTTTGCCGGTAAGTAGCATTACAGTAACCACAAATTAAAGTACATAAGAGGATGAACAGACAAAGGAAAAGATGATGACTTTGTACAAAAACATGTAGTACACCCACTGATAAGGTGTGTGATAGATAGAGCTACAAGCTGCCGCGTGGAGCCCTTCGCCGCCGCTCTAAGAGACTTTCTCTCTAAATGGGGAAATGAGATTGGTAGCCAGACCAAAGTCTATTATTTAAGCCTCCAGTTATTGATAGAAACACACTATCTTTTTAAATTTACAAGCAGCAAGCAAGCAATTCAATTTCACCCATTTACAACAGCACAAGATGTTTGCTCATATCTGCCGTGCAGATACCGGAGCCTCTCGGCTCTCCCCCAGCAGAAATCTCCCACCTCCTCCCAGCCTCGTTTTTCTTCCCAGTGACACCCGCTGCTTCCAACCCAGTCCCAGCCCTGACCCTCTCCTCCCGTTGGCCCCGTTAATATCCGTGATGAGTGGGCTTTGGAGACCACAGCCACCCCAGCTCTCCCAGCCCATGAATCAATAGGATTTCTTCCCTGCGCGGCAGAGGAAAAGGAGGGAGAAAGGGCACTTTATCTCTGATATATCTCTTGTTGATAGGAAAGACACTGCTGGTCTACTGCAACTGTCTATATTTTTCCATATAAATGCGACTCTTAAAACAGCAAGTCACGGAGAGGGTTTCAGACACATCCAAGGCCCTTGGGAACAGCCCCATCATGACTACACGATTACAGCGCGCGATATTGATGGCAACTGAGATAAAGAGTAACTTGCACTCCAGCACAGTGAATCCTGCCGACGTCTCTAATAAGATCAGGACAGATGACAAGGCACTCAACTGTGCCCCAGCAAGGTCATTACAGAGCATTAATAAAGGAGCCTGATTATGAACGTATCACTCAGCAATATTGCATTTCCCACCTTCTCTGTTCAGAGACGATGAGCACGGCAGTTTCTCACATCCCTGACCTGCTGACTTGGGCTTTTGTACTCGCAGCCATCCAGGCCAAATACAGCCAATCTTCCTCTTCTTTTATTCGTAAGAAATATCGATCTCCTTTCATCGCTTAAGAAGTCGTGACCGCCTATTTGCATCTCATTCAGGCAGAGAACTTCTGAAATTCTCCTTGCCTTTACCTTCTCCAACCTCTTCCCAGCCCAACCTGGCTCTTTCTCAGCACCACAAAGGAGCAGCCACAAATGCGGCCACTCTCCTCTTCTCCAACACAGACAAGAAGATTTAGGTTCACTAGATTTTCTATCACCCTTTTCACATTTTAATTTGGAGTCCAAGCCAGGCAGAACTGTCACCACCAGAACTTCACACTGAGCTCAGCTGAGACTCTGAATGAATTCATACCAATGGCACTGAAAATTTTTGGCTTCCAGGAGATGAAAGCCATGCTTGGAGAAGGGCACGATTTTTTTTCCCGAAACATTTTTCTTCCCCCCACTGATATTTCATTTCAGGCATTGCTTTGATGTTACAGGGAAAAAAAAAAAATAAAAAAAAATCAAAAACTATCTGACTCCAATTGTTCAGAAGTGCTACGAAAAAAAACCCCCCACCCTGATATTCGCAGAGCTCTGCTCCTGTTGCCCTAATTCTCACCTTCTCTTATTTTCTAATTTCCTCCTTTATGACATGGTGACTGGAGCCGTGCGCAGCGTCTCAGACGTGCACTCAGCTCGGGCTGAGATATTATTGTTGATTTATACGGGCTGGCTCTGCTTAGGGAGCAGTGATTTACTTTGCTGTGTTTTCACAATGCTGCTATCTCTTTGGAGACAGATATCGCCCTCATCTCCCCACAGCCCAGCCCCTGGAGCTCAGCACTGGGTTGCACACTGCTGAGACGCTTCCACAGCTCTCCTCCTCTCTCAAGCTTTGTTTCAAGGAAGGTCATTACCACTTTTGCTTTGCTCTCTAACACTTTAACAGCCCAATTAGGAGACAGGCAGCACTGCAGTGGGTGCTGGCCAGAGCGCGCCCTTGTGCCTGGAAAGCAATTCTCTCTTACATTTGTAGACACTTCAATACGGACCCAATCTCAAACCCCACTTATCTCCACAATGGAGCAGGTCAGGAGTTTTTCTTCCCAGCTCTGCCTTTTGTTGGTCCCCTTCTCTCAGTGCTGTGGAACAAGCACCGGGCTCACTGTTAGCCCTCCAGAAGGATTTCTGTTCCTCCCATGTAAGCAATCCTGCACAGTGGTGTCTCGTTTTTATGACCCTGTGCCAGAAGCTGCCCAACGTCCAGCCAAGTGCCCGTCCCCAATGGAAGGTGCTGCTCCCCAGGTGGCTCCTGCAAGGACAGCTTGCTCAGAACACTGTGCCTGCAAATGATCCTCAGAGGCAGAAAGAGGAATGGGAAAGACCGTACAGCAGAACCTGGCCATAAATGTCCACTAAGGGACCCACTGTGGCTTTGCCTTTTACAGCATTTTTATATATACATATATCAGTAAACACTTTAATAGAGCGAGTCTTCTCGACGTCGCCTTCTGGGCACTATTTTGCAAGCAGAGGTACATCACTGTAATTCCACACTTTCAGAAAACACTCTGGAAAAGTTGCTTGCTGGCCAAAGGTGGCATTCCTGCAGTTAGAGAGCAGCACAGAGAGACTGGAATGCATGCTGCTTCACCATCATGCATGCGTTTATGAAGCTATTTGCATCCAGCTCCTATCACAGCGCTCATTTACCATAACACACAAGCACAAGCAGACCAGCACTGCTGGCAAAAGGAGGAGATGGAGGTAACTTCCAGCCCAGAGCAGTGGAGCAAACACACTGTGCCCATCAACTGCACACACTGCAGATGTGCTGCTCTATTCTGCATCCCAGTCTCAGCACTTACCTCCCTCCTTTTGCCTCTGTTTCCCCCACCGCAGGACATCTCAAAGCCAGCTCACTAACAGAGATATTGAGATGCTTAACAATCGAGCAACGTGCTCAGAGACTTTGAACAAGTGGCTTTATGTGGGTACAATGCTTCACCCCAAACAATAATGCATTCTGGCTCAGCGCTGGCTTCTGCAGCGACTGTCCTCAGCACAACTGCCAGCCCTCCTCCAACTGAAGGCTCTTCATTATTAGTGATGAGCTGCGAAGCGCAGTGAATACAGCTTGATTTTGCAGCTCCAGCAGTTAGGGAAAAGAATACATCTCATAAACCTGTAATCGGTGCAAACTCACTGTTGAAATCATTGAGGGAGAATAAATATGGGATCCCATTGCCACTTCCCAGGTGAAGCTGTGCTTTCAAGCCCGTGTTTTCCCTTGCTGCTTTCCTCCTGTGAGAGGAATGCAGGCTAGACACCAGCTTGCCTTGATTTCCCTCCACTCCCACAGCCCCTGCTCTATAAATTGTACCACTTACATCCACGAACAACTTCCTACACACTTTGTAAACTCTAATGTGCTCTTAAGGAGTTTTACGCAGTTCCTCTCTGATGCTCATAAGTATCAAATCTTTCAGGTGCAGTAGAGAGAGCCAAGATCAAATGACAGGTTGATTTAGTGTAGCTCTTACTAACAGCTTGCAGAAATTAGAAGTAAATAGGAGGTCAAACAGCTCGCGAGTAATTTGACATTGGCAAATGCAGCTTAGTTAGGCTCCTTCGGTAATAGAGAACAGTTGCATCCTTCCTTCACCTGAGTGCTCTGCAGCAGCAGAAGGGTCATTACAGCTAAACGTACTCCAACAGCACCACACTTCCAATGGTTATTATTTTCTAACAAGGGCTGGGTATTTTAAATAGCGCCTGGCTGCACGCTGCCGTCACAGAAAATGGATCAAAATAATAATAAAAAAAATCAGGAAAAAAAAAAAAAGCAACCCAAAACAATGGAAATTGGAAACGCAATGTGAGGCCATCCATAGCTGTTAAATGTCAGCCAGTAAAGCAAAAGCTGCACAGGCATAAGCCAGCAGGGAACTCCAGACAGTATGGTTGGGTTGCAGTTGGCCTTGATGATCTTTAAGGTCTTCTCCAACCCGAGCAATTCTATGATCCTGTGAATATAAACATCCCCACGTGTTCCAGATAGAGAAATACACCCAAACTCTACCAAATGCTTGAAGTAAAAACCACAGTGAGCTTTATGTAGACTGAAAATAAAGAAAATAAAGAGATGAAAGAAAAGAAACAGCTGCAGTCATGATATACAGCACCACTGGAAATGAACACGTTTTGCAATAGTCTGACTTCAGATGCTTTTTGGATGTTGATTACCTCCTAAATCTCTTTCATAAAATATAAAGGTAATTAGGGACAAAATAATGACTCTGTATGCGCCGATTGCTTCAGACTCAAAATTGCAAAATAATACATGGCTGTTTTGAAATAAGTAATAAATGAATGACGGGGTCCAAATCATTCTTTTCAAAGGTATCCCTCCTGTAAAGCAGCCAGAGGTCCTGGGTGAGGAGGGTGAGCAATTGCCTCCACGTGGCCACTAATTCACGAACTGACGTTGGGATTACAAAACAAAAGAAGGACAGGAAAGGAAGAGGGGGCCACCGCAATGATAAAAACACTTCTGAAAAAGCCCCCGTTTCTATCAGAGAGGGAAGAAGCCCATCTCTGCATCTTAAGGACCTCACGATGAACGGATCGTGGACCACCACGAAGCTCCCTGCCCTCCCAAGCACTGCGGTGGCAGCACAGCGGGGCCCATCTTCCCAAAACAGTGGCAGCATCACCCAGCCCGAGGCGGTTCTCCATTTCCCCGCACCTCAGTTTCCCATCTGTCTAATGGGAATAATAACAGCGGCCCATTTCGTAGAGACGTTAGCGTTCCAGAAGCACTCAGATGCTATGGTAACAGGCGGCATTACGCCGCCCACACTCCCCCATGCTGACTCCATTATTCAGCAGAACGCAGCCAGGCCACGAGAAGCTTCCTGCCATGCTGGATGAAGGATGGGCAGCACACCTTGCACAGCTCAGCCCCTCTCCCGACTCCTTTCCACGTGCCATGTGGGGCGCATCAGCTGCTGGATGGATGAGTGGCTTCATCTGAGGTACCACAGAGCAGAAATGTGTCCTACTGGCCATCCATCCAGCCTGCTGTGCAGGAGGTAGAGAAGAACAAGAGATGCACAAAGAGCTGTGAAGCTCAGCAGAAGACACAAGCCCGGCACATATTGAGGGCCGGGCAATGCTTCAGCACCACATTTGTCATCTTTCCCCACTGGGCAGTGACATACGAGCTCCCTGCTCTCAGCAAAAGGGCCTCCAAGAGCAATTTTGACCCATCCCACAGCTGCCCTGGCCATGCATCAGTGATTGCTGCTCCCCAGAGCCGCTGCTGCAGACAGGCTGTGCTGTATTTCAGCCCTGACGTTACGCAGCAGGCAGCAAGAACTGGATACTCATTAACTTCACTGGGACAGGAGCAGCTCCTCCTACAGAAGGTACTGAAACCAATGCAGCACTTGGTGTGTGTCACATAGCGAGGCGCAGGGCTGTGATGTGCCCCTCTTGCTGTTTGCTTTTTTTCCTCTTCCCTTCCACTTGTGTTTTTGCTTGGTTGACATTTGCAAGCGGGAGCCCTTGAAAGCTGCGGCATTGGACACTCAATTCATAGCCCTTGTTCATTCCTGCTCTCGCTGTCACTTAGCAGAAAACATTCAGAAATCCAATATTTGATCTCTGCCTCCTTCTCCTCCTGCCCTTTGATCATCTCCTTTCTGCACCTCTATCCCTGGTAGGACAAAGATGCTTAACAAACGGGAGCAATGGGCTGAGGAGCGAGCTCCGGGAGGGATCCAAGGCAAGGCAATCAGATTTACAAAGCACTTGATACAAGCACCACCAAGATTTTGGCAGAGATGTGGAGAGATTTTGTGCTGCATGCCAAATGTTCTAGAGAGGGGCTCTCAGCTGGTTAGCAGGGAGTTAAGCATGGCAAATAGTTAACAGTTAATGGATTGCCGAACACTTGGCCAATGAATCAGTGCTCAGCTTATAACTATGGCACGTAGCCACCAGCAGCAACATCTACTGATGGATTTATACCAATCTACTACTAATATCTGCAATATGTTTCTAACATCTGCTAACCCCTTATTAACTCTATACAGACTCTTGAAGAGCTATCAATAAATGTAACTTTAATAGGAAGGCTGACCCTGTTGCTAGCATCAGAACAGAAGCAGAAATCTCATTAAATCAACTTTCCTAGCTGGGCATCTTTTCTCTGACAGAAATTTCATGAGAGCATCAGGCAGGATCGGAGCAGCACCTGTCCTGAGCGGGGAGGAACAATCCTTTCTGTGACCCTCAGCACGAGCAGCAACATCCAAAAAGGATCTGAAGCTGAGCACAGCGTCTGGGGACACCTCCACCTCCTCAGAGACGTTGCAAGTAGGCATAATTTCCTCTAGCGGTGGAAACTGAGCTAAAAAGCAGCAAACAGCTCAAGGTCAGAGCATCCCTGCCAGCTTGTCCTTGGGACTGCAGAGCCCCTGCCCTAAACCTCAAGGCAGAGCTCTGCATCGGGCTGTGCATTCCCCTCCTCCACAGTCACTCCACGCTGTTGATATTCAAGTTCCAAACCATTAAAAGAAAAAGTTCTTAACAAGCTCGAGTGCAGTGACCTCATTCCGCATGCAGCAGCTTCGTGTGTTGCAGCAGATATTTTACTCTTCCTATATTAAAGGTGAAAAGCGTGTATTTAGGGAAGGCGCCCGGCGTGAGCCGTCAGGGAGGATGGCAGGGAGTCAGCTTTCCCTTCCCTGAAGGAGGTTGTCCTCTCTGCCCACATCCTGCTCACCTACACACCCCACTGCCAACACACCCCAGTCCATGGGGCCAACTGAGGCAGGAGGGCTCACGGGGCCACGTTTCTGCTGCTTTTGTGGCTCTGCTCCATTGCCAGCTCAGCCCTGGCAGCAGTTTGCATCCCTGCACTCACACATCCTGCGCGGATGGGGCCAGATCCCAAGCTAAAGCTCAGCTCCTCCACCCCCCTGCAGCTTCAAACGCTCACGCTTCATTCACCCCTTTTATCCAACTCTACCATTCCCAAAATAAATAGGTTTTTATCAGCACAGTTGCTAAATCTGACCGAGAGGAGCTGCTCCTATGGAACAAACACCCTGCACCGCAGCCAGCACCACTGTCCCGCACTCAACAGAAAGGCTGCAGCTCTGTCACCGTTTCTTGCATCCAAGCCACTCGCATGGCTCTGCCAACCTCCACCACCTGCTCTGCTTTCCACGCTTTGGCCCCGGCTTCTGCAGCCCTCAGTAACACAAAAACCACCCTGGCATCTCGTGGATCCTTTCAGCAAGCAATGGGGTTTGCAGCCTTCGCCGCGGCACCATCAGGCACGGCTGGCTGCGATGCTAATGCACTGCGATTCCGCCGCGCGGAGTAATGGACATTGCAGCACGAAATTAACGGTGCATCTGCTCCTCGCTGCAGACGCCGGAGAGAGTGGGCTGTAATTTCGTCTCCGATCCCCCAAATAATGTTTGTTGTCGTGCTGTAATCTTGGCAATCAATGTAACAGCTGAACAGATCGTTTCGGCTGAAATATTTGCTAAACACACTAAGACCTTGAAACCACACCTCAGCGTGTGCGTATTGTGTATGGAATTACATACTGAACTAAATAAGGACTGGATGGGGGAGAAACAGCAAGAGTTGCCAGCCAATTAAAAAGCAAAAACAACACCAATGGAAAGAAAACCCTGCCGTGCTTATCTCCAGCACCTTTCACCAGCAGCATCTTACTGCCTCTGAAACAGAAAAAAACACAAAAGCTTTGAGCACTGAGTGTTTCAAGCACACCACCAGCCAAGACGTATCTACTAAAATGTATATGCAAGGCTTTTAGGAGTGGAATTTAATGGTCAAAGAAATCAATTGGCCAAACCAGCTGTACACGTATTAACCTCCCAATATCCCCCTGACTGAGTGCTGCTTTCACTCATCTAGCTATAAATAGGCTAAGCCACAAAATGTTTTTATTTGGGGAATTTAGTGGGCATTGCTTTTTTATTTCTGCTTTTGCCCTGCTTGAACGGAAGGCTCGGGGGCTGGAAGGAGCAGATCTAGCAAAGACAAAGCCACAGACAGACCAGGTCGTGCCCATGGCCACGCTTCTGACCACCTGCATGCCTTCCACAAGCCACAGCACATTGGTATTTTCCCTATTTGCCCTTCAGCGGAGGTTTATTTTGAACCAAGCTTTCCAAAATCAAGATTGTGCCTTCTTATGTGCCCATATAACAGCAATGCTGTGATCCTGGCTCTGGGGGTCTCCAGGCAGTGATGTCTGTAAGTATGAGGGGTTTGGTTCCATCACAGCCACTCAACACCCTGATCGCTGCAATGCCCAGCAGTACCACTGAAATGCCACAAGGTCTTTGGGGACATGAGAGAAAAGTTGGTCCTTTTTGGTCAAATTTTTGTGCTTCCAATGTTTTGATTTCTTCCAGCACTGTGAAGCATTTGTATAAGTTGGATATACATCAAATTTGACAGGCTTAGGGTGAGTTCAAACTTCTGATCACATCATCCATTATAGCACTGAGCTATTTATCAACAACTGCTCAAAACAAAGAGGGAGAACAAAACCTCTTACTCCTGTGACACCCAGGGACTCACAAGACCAGGCTCACCTTCACCATTCTCCCCTCCTCCATCTGCAGGTTGCTCTGTGATCTCAAGGCTTTACCCTTACAGTCCCTTCCAAGAAATGCATCTTGATGGGCTTTTCAAGGGATCTGACACCCCTGAGGGAGTAAAACCACCACATGAACCTGTTCCAGGCAGCAGTCATCCTTTCATCCTCAACCCAGCTGAAATCCTGCCAGGCCCACACAAAAGCACTGATCACCGTAAAATAATGGGTAAATGGGTGAAGAGAGAGCAGAGGTATCACTGATGGAACTGGGATGTGGGGCTGTGGGTAGGAGTAGTCACTCCTGCTCTGCCCCAGGCACATCACACAGCCTCTCTGATCTCAGTCAGGTTAGGATCACCTTGGGAGTGCTTTGGAGGCAACACATTTGCAAATATGGGGTGCCAAGATACGACAGCAGAAGGGGAAAAGTCATTCCAGGAAGACCCAGGCAGCCCTTTAATCCTCTCAGCCCTGCCAGCTCACAGCTGCTGAATCACAGCACTCTCCACTTGGCCTCAAAAAAGAGTCTGGGGCTGGTGAGCACCTCTGTGGTGACCTGTCAAGCTCAATTGCTTGGCTGCAACAACCCGCCCATCACTAAACATCTCATTCAATGGGGTTTCAACCATCTGCACTGTGCAGGGACCAATATCTTGCCTGGGCTGCACATTTGGATTGGAGAAAACTCACTTCAGCCAACTAGCAAAGCCAACAGCCAGCTTAAAGCCAACAGAGCCCCATCAGCACGAGCATCACCTCCACGGCTGCGGTTATCCCAGTGCCCATGAGATGGAAGATAAGGGAACCACTCTGCACATCTCTGTCATGCAGGTTCTAATCCTGCAGCAAGAGCCAGCCTGGCGTGCCTGGATCCCACATGAAGACGCAGCCAACCTGCTGAGGAGAGCTGCCTGGGCTGCAGTCTCACAGTGGGGAAGTGATGGGCTTTCCCCAGAGGCACCAAGCAGACAAATGAACCCCATGATGCTTACAAGCCCTGGCCAGGGGACACGTGTCTGACAGATCCCCATCCCAGCAAGGGGATCACAGGGAGGCAAGGGGGTCACAGGGAGGCAGGGGATCATAGGGAGGCAGTCCCCAAGCTCTCGTGACACAGCTCTGTGAAAGCCACGTGGGCCAAACGTGGAAAGGAAAACACTGCTTTCCTTTAAAAAACAACCAACAGAACACCTAATTTAGTCATTTTCTGCACAATTGCTAATTACTCATCAGCTTTTCTAATGAAGGTGCTGTGCTGGGCCCTGGGAGAACAAGGGACTTTCTGCTGAAATCAAATGGTAAGTGCTGCGTTTACCAAGGGAAGGCAGCTTCAAAGCTTTCCCTTCCACTTAGATTTTAAGCACTTCTACAAAAGAGCATTGATTTTGGGTTAAATTGACTGATTTTATTCATAGCTGGTTCATACGGTGTATTCAAAAGACAAATTGTACGAGACTGCAAGCTATGGATCAGCTCTGATAATTCAGAGTCCTCTTTCCTCTTTTTTTCTTTTTTCCCCTCTTTTTTTTTTTTTTTTTTTTTTTTGTTCTAAATATTTTCCATGCTTATAATTTGCTATTATTTGGCCCCTGCTTGGACAGAAAAGGCATTTTCACAGTATGGGAGCCTCTCTTTGAAGAGAGGGTATTATATTTTAATGCCAATTACAACAGAAGTAAGAATCAGGCATCCCTGCAACACTTTAGAGCTCCAGCTTAGGAAATAGCCTATTTAGGGAGGGGAGGTGTGTTTTCTTCGTACACATTATATTTATGCAAATAGTTTATTGACTCCAATTTGCTTGAAATGTGTAATAAACACGTGTATCAAGCACTAAACACTTGTGACAAAGATCAGCTCTGATCCCCCAGGTGCTCCGCTGTAGCTGTTAAGAGAAGTGCTGTACCAATGCTTTTCAAACACATAACATGCCAGGAATGTTTAAGGGCCATTGTAAGGTGGGGACAATGCTGAAAGCCCAGGAGAGCTGGGAAGCTGCTGTGTGCCCTCACACACGGACCTGGGGGGTTTTCAGCTCCTGCTAACCCAGCACAGGTCATCACAAAGGTCCCTGCATCACTCATGGATGCTCCAAAGCACAGCCACCCCCTGCCCAGCCCCACATCTCAGCTTGCCCAGGCTGGGAAAGGGGGATGGATGCTTCTACAGAATGAATCTGGAATGAATTTGAAGCTGTAAGACACCAGCAGCTGCAGCAGGATTGCTGCTAACATCCTTACCCATGTCTATAACCACGGGAAAAAAACTCAACTATCAAACTTCTTTCCCTAAAAAAAAAAACAACCGAGGGTCTGCCAACCCAAAGCATTTTCTGCATTGAACCCACTCAGTTGTTTCAGGGAAGGGGAAGAAATGAACAACTTTAAAAAATGCTGAAGCACGAAAACCTGCAGAGCATTCAATCACGGGCTCATCTCACAGCTCCCTTCTGTTTTATTTAAACCCTTTGGGAATACATTTAAATGGATGAAATCAAAACAAAACAGTGGGGGGTTTTCAGTGGGAGGAGTTTCACTTTTCTTCCCTTCCCTTCCTTTTTCCTTCCGTTCCCTTCCCTTCCCTTTTCTTCCTTTCTTTTCCCTTTCCCTTCCCTTTCCCTTTTCTTTTCTTTTCCCTTCCCTTCCCTTCCTTTTCCCTTCCCTTCCCTTCCCTTCCCTTCCCTTCCCT
>NW_024884944.1:2295460-2312599 GCF_019232065.1 Centrocercus urophasianus
TCTCCTCTCCTCTCCTCTCCTCCCCTTCCCTCCCCTTTCCCTTCCCCCTTCCTCCTTCCTCCTTCCTCCTTCCCTTTCCTTCTCCTTTCTTTTCCCTACCCTTCCCTCTATAAAGGAACTCCACCACCCAGCAAATAAGCAGGGGAAAAAAAAAATAATAAAAAAGGTGATACACACCAAGCTCAGCTCAGAAAGGAAGTAAAAATAATAAAGAAATAAATAGATAAATAAAGAGGAGAGAAAGATCACATCGACCGCTGGGAACAAGCGGCCCAGATTTGCATTTGCAACGAGGTTATTCATGTCACACCCCAAACACAGAGGCATGGAGTGAGGGGAAAAGGGCACAGACTGCAGAGCACGAGGGCAAGGATGCTCCTCGTTCAGCTGAATTTAATACTGATTTTCTATTACTGAAGTAGGTATCTTGTAAAAAAGAATCTCTGAAGTGTCTCAAGTATAATTAGGTTCCCAGCAGCCACGCAGCAGCATTAAGCACAGAGGATCTGCATTGTGCCCACAGCAGTCTGAGCACAGCCTGTGAACGATGGACACTGGTGGCGTGGTGCCTGCAAACGGCCCCCTGCTCAGAGAGCCAAACCTGGGTGGCTTTGGCACCAAGGGAAGCCCTCCACGCCCCAGGTGAGACGTAAAACAGCAGGATGGCACACAGGTGCTAAAGCAGTAGCTGGGACCTGGACCAACGCAGGAGCATCTCTGCTTTCTCAGAATCATTCAGGTTGCAAAAGGCCACTCCATCCCCAAAGCCAACCCCAACTCGTGCCACCAGGGCTGCTGATCACATCCCTCAGTGCCACCTAGGAGGGGGAGGACAGGTCCTGAGCCCTCTCAGCACAGTGCACACAGATGCCAGGCACGTCTCCAAAGCTGGCTGTCCTCTTATGGTTTCAGGGCATCTGATGCCACTAATTGATACATGGTAACACTCTCATTTACTCAGCGGCAAGTCCAAGCGTTGATAATTGATGGATTGGTTTGCCTTTGAGGATTTGCAAAATTAAAAGCCCCAGCCCTGCAAGATTCTGAGTACTCCTATGATAGCCTGCAAGGTCTCCAGGCCCCCTGCCATCAGCAGGAAGGAAAGGCACTCAGCACCAAGCAGGATTGAACTGCAATCCAACAGCCCCCATGACTGTTTTCATCTCTAGATATTAGTAAGGATCTAGCTGTAGGTTTGTATTCTATTATTGTCAAATGAAATGAAATTAGGAGGATGCAGCTCCTGGTTCTGTGGGGACCATCCACACCCCCAGCCCCCGATGGCTTTCACTTATGGGGGACGGCAAACGGCAACAACTTCAACAAGACCTCTCTCTCTTTGCTCTCTTGGATGAAAAGCTTCACTGCAAAACCCACAGAGCTGAGAGGACTGCAGGCATTGCACTGTATGACAGCAGTCTGTGCAAAGCCTTCCTCTCCTATTCAGTTGCACTGCCCTTTCTGGAGAGGAGATGCTTTACTCCAGCTCAGCATCCCTAGGATGCAGCTCAGAGCACATGAAGCAAAGCACACACAGAGCTGTCTTGCAAGCCCAGACGTAGAGTATTTTTCTTTCAGCACATTCAACAAGCTGAACGTTTCCTTACAGAGAAGGGGAGAATAGCTGGCTGTACTGACGTTAATTGAGATAGGATTTCTCTTCAGATTTCCACAGATTTCTGACTCAGTTCTGCCCCGGTGCTGCCCACACGACAGCCCTGTGAGATCTGTGAGGTCAAGGAGACGTATGCTGGAAGGATGGCAGTTGGATGGCTCCTCTCAGCCTCGTGCTGTCAGTCAATCCAAACCCTCTCTCCATATATTATTGCTCTTTCAGAAATGACTCCCCCATCTGCAAGCGACGATTAGCGCTCTAATATTGGCGTAATTACTCCTGCCTCTCAATTCACACACACACAAAAAAAAGCAGAAGAGCACTGAGGAGTCGATATCCCACCACTGTGCCACCCAGCTATGAGACCAGCCGTGCACAGCCCTGCTCCACTGCTGGTGGGCCATGAGCAGAGCAGAGGACACCTCCACCTGCACACCCCCACCTCATTAACGTCTCACCCAGTCACAGGGTTCATCAGGTCACTGCTTCCAAGCTTCTCTTAATAGCATCTCAGTGTCGGCTCTAGCTTATTTCTATCTAGATTCCCATAGTACTGCCATTAAATCATCATTTAAGCCTCCTCATTCTGGGCAAAGCAGACCGACACCCAGTCAGGATGCCTGCCAGAAGCACGTCCTGAGCATCTCTTAATTATCTCCATCTCTTTCTAATGGGGGAAGGTCTGAGCTCAGGTGAGTGCTCCGTGCTCCCTTCTATTTGATTCAATTCTACGGCTCATGAAATATGCTTCCACTTCATAGGAAGGACAAATGAAAAGAAACAGTCTCCTGGAAGGAGATGAACAGAGGATGTGGGTGAAGTCATCATTCAAGAGACTTTGGGAAAGTCAGGTGGCGATTAGGAAAGGTACCCAGGGAATTAATTCAGGAAAGGAAGCGCTAGGTCAATTCACTCACCTGTGTCTTCAAGGCCTGACAGATGATGGTTTGGGAGGAAGGGGATCTCTGTGGGGTGGGAGAAGACAGCTGGGCGACTGGCAGCATGGGTGCTGCAAGGCTGAAGGGAGAAGCGAGGAGAAATTTGGTAGAGAGGAGAGAATCTAAAAGAAATTTAGCAGACAGGCGGAGTGTCTCCAGAGCAAATGCTGTGAGCAACATCACTCATGCCAGTCTTCCATGAGGGTTAAGCAAGGAGCAGAGAACACTGGTGGCCAACGGTGGCCAACTCACATTCAGAGCCCCTGGATCTGGGGCCAGAAGTGGCTGTGAACGGCTCAGCCCCACTGCCATACAGCAGCCCTCACCAAACATCTTGGCCAAGAACACATTATTTCTCCTCTGTTTGTTCTCTGAGGTTATCCACGGCCCCAGCAGGGACTGCAGAGGACGTCGATCTAAAGCACGGACTAAAGCCAGAGGTAATTAAATACAAGGGGCCTCCCATTGTCAGCGTTGTGACTCTGTTTTGGCAGGCAGCTCCAGCAGAGCAGAAGAGGGAAGATTTGATTTTAATCACACAGATTTCAGGTTTTATTTTGCTCATTAAAATTTCTGATAAGGATTTAGTCTGACATTATGCAGTATTTTGGAAAAGGATGTGCAGCGGCGGGGGGGATGGAGAGGACTGCATTTCCTTGTGATGAGAAGATCCTTCTGCCTCCCCACAACAGACACGAGGATATGAGCAGGTGTTACTTCAAAGGGAAAGGATTTGGGGGAAGCAGGGGGCAGGAGGGAATCATCCACACCAAATCAAGGATCTAAGCCTTGGATTATGGAGAAAAAAGGTCCCAGGGCCGAGACGAGGGAAGGGAGACGAAGGGCTGTGCCCCATTTCAGAGCCACCTCGCAAGAGTTGCAGATCAGATGCTCTCCTAATGCATTTTTAGGACCCATCAGAGGGAACGTTTCATCTACTTGGACCTGACAGAAAACAGATTTTCAGAGCCTCCCACCCTCCCCACGTCCTTTAAGAAAGAGCTCCAGAACGGGGCTGGCACTCACCGCACAGCTGTCTCCAGGGGAGGGGAAGGATGAAATCATAATGATTTCACTGCCTTCTGGAGCATCCTTAAATACTTCAGTGAAGAGGAAGAGTGAGAGGTTGGACAGGGGATGCAGTGATTCACTGCCTCAAACACAGCCTTGGCTGCGCCCAAGTGGGGCGATAGCATCTGATCACAAAGACACAACCAAAGCAAACCGCTCTGAGACTCTGCTCCCGGAGCTCCATCCCTTGTCACAGTGAGCAGCATCCAACAAGCACAGGGGGAAGCAAACCTCTGTTCTGAGAGGACGTGCTCGCGTTTCAAAAAGCCATAAGCCACCAAAATTCTGTGACGTGATCTGTACAGAATGGGGATGGGACTCAGAGCTGCTGTCCCGCTCCATCTCAGCCTGTGCACCCACAGCTGAGCAGCCTGGCAGGAGATGCTAGAAGGAGCAGAAATCTGTGAAATAAATTGAAACGAAACCTATGAAGTACTCTGTAATTCTCACCAAATCAAGGGCAGCCAGGACTACAATGCAGAACGACGAGGCAAAGGTATTCAGCCAAACATTTCAAGCGTATCTGAAAGGGTCTGTGCCAGCAGAGGATCACAAAGGTTCCCACTGCCTTTACACCGGCACCCAGAGCAATAAAGTTTTATTGCAAAAGGGATTTCACAGGTTTGGCAGTGCCACCATCCCCCAGAGGTATCATTTTGCAAACAGTCCCCACTTGCACCTCCCCTCTATCCCCACTGTGCACAAGGAGCTGCAATTACCATGCTCAGAAGATGGAGAAAATAGCACAAGGAAAACCATTCATGTATTTTTAATATTTTCTCATGGAAGTGGGCAGCTGGGGATGGGTAGGAGTACAGCTGGCTCTTGGGGACCAGCAGAAAACCCACCATGCCATGCTATGGGAACTGCTCCATGCACCATGCTGCAGCACGGCTGCCCATCTCCGCACGGCTCCTTCCCTTTCCCACAACTTCTGGCACCCAGTTACCCCCCTCCCAGCACTTTGGAGGTCAGTGCCAAGTGAAAAAGCAAGGACAAGGCTTGGGCCAAGAGCCTGGCTCCCTACAGACATGGCATGGATGGGGGATGTGAGCACAGGACAAGGAGCGAGCTGCAGGACATCGCTGTCACCACGGGGCCGCTGCCCCCTGCAGCAGGGACGGCTCTCAGGTGCTGCAGCTCATCTGTCACATCTCTCCTCTCTTCTCTCCCACCTGCCAATGCCTTTATTACATCTTTTTTATTATTATTATTATTATTTGCAACCGAAAGGGAAAGAAAGGGAAGGAAATCTCTCCACCACAATAGCATGTCAGGCTCCTATCATTTCCAAACCCTCCTCTCCCCTCCCTTTCAGCTCTCCTTACTTAGCGTAGAATTTTCCTTCATTAAAATTAAGCCTCATTTCAGGCCCATCTTCTTTTCTCTCTCTCCTTTTCTCCAAATTGAATTGAACGTGATCTCCATCAACCTGGCCTCCCCGTCCCTCCCCTCCCTTCTCCTCTCACTTTCATAACCAAACCTTCCTTGCAGCGACAGAATTCTCACACCAGCCATCCTCCCTTCCCTCTCACTGCTCCGCTATGGGCAAATCAGCCCCACCAAAGACAACTTGATTTTCTTTTCTTTTTTTCTTTCCAGGAGAGTCTTCCTTCCTCCTCCCCTCACACCGACCACTTTCAGCTCATTCTCTATAATTGGGAGGTATTCTCTCCTGTGTAATTGAATGAGACTTTCTCCCCTCCCTATTTTCCCACCACCACTTATACTCTGTTTTGTACTCCTGCTGTCTCTCTTGGAAGCCAGCTGGAGCCGATCTGTGGGACTGCTTCCATTCACCTGTGCTCTGTGAGAGCTGCTAAGAAACACTCAAGACCATGGGAGCCCTCGGTCCCATAAGAAGCAAAGGCAACCAGACAGTGCATGGCACCACAGTGCATTTCACACCTGCTTGCCTCCAAAACACCTCTCCTTGCAGCCTATGGGGTGAGAGTGAGCTTTCCAGGTCCCAGCAAAGAGACAGTAGGTAAAAGACAGCCCATGCATCACAGGTGCCCTTCACTCTGTGGCTCTGCCCCTGGCATGACCCCCTTCAATGGCCAACACAGTGGCCCCAATGGTGCCATGGGGGCACGTTCCCCTGAGTGTGCTCTCCATCCCCATCCCACCCGCTTTCCCCATCTCCCCTTCTCCCCCTCCCTCTTCCCAACATGACGTTCTCACCCATCACATTCTCAAGCTTTTCTCCACCAAAAAAATGTATTTAATATTCTCTGATGCTCAAGGCCAGCCGGCTCGTTAGCTCTGCTACACCTGGATCAGGATCTGGAGACAAATTGCTGCTTCATTACAGGAGCTGAGGCTCTAATCCATTTTTTTCAGGCTGTTTAACTTGTGAGGGCAACAGATGGATACAGGGCTGCATAATGCAGACTCCTTAAGATCCATCACACAGTCTTGGAAGTGCAAAAACACAAGGCTGAGGAATGTGAAACTAGAGCAGATCTTACAGCGGTCACCTTAAATTAGGCACAAGGAGAAAATGTGCCAAGGCTGGAATTGGACCACATTGCCAACTTGTTTTGCTGAAGATTAGAGGAAAAAAAACAAACTTTTTCCTTCTACAACTCAAAGCCTTTTAAGGCTGATTTGCTTCTCTCTCTCTCTCCAATGAAAAACAACAAGCACGGCATACAGCAAAAAATTAGTTAAGAAATAAACACACTTCCTCCCTATTTGAGTTCCAAAGGGACAGCGTACAGAAAGCTCCTTGAAGCCACAGCCTGGAAAACATTGGGTTTTGCCTTCTGATTTTTCTCAAAGGCAACTGAAAACCTTTACCCCGAGAAAAACTCTCAGCAAACACATTCACTTTGCTCAGAAAGACTTTCTGACAGTGGCAGAAAAAACAACCACCACAACACGAAGCCTTATTCTAGCCTAGAAAGCAACGTGTTCTTCCTTTCAGTGTATATCTAAGTGCTGAACCCATCTGTGGAGACCTCAAGAAGTCAGGAAGGCACAGAGCAAAGCAGCACAGCTCTGACCTGCCTGCCCAGCTGCTCTGGGGAGCTGGGAGCCCCATAGGCTTGGAACTGGCTGGGTTGGTACCCAGGCACCTATAGGGTGAGTTTAGGCCCTACAAACAGCAGTGGCACTGGCCTGAGATGGGGCACAGTTGGGCAGGTGCCCACATCCACCTCAAAATGTGCCACCCATTTCTCTCTTTTAAACCAGACCGCGGCTAACACCCCTCCTCACAGCGTTGGGATGAGGTGCAATGTAGGTTGAGTGAATTTCTGAATCATCAGCTGTCGAGAGGCATTTTCATTCCTCCATCAGTTTAACTGCTACCTACCAGCATCAGAAGGTGACTGTTGATGACCTGGGAGCTCTCATTTTCCCCCACTGAACACAATTGTTTAGATGACAAGCCTGTAAGTGCTGCAATTTCTCAGGTCTTCAAACACTTAATTCATCTCGGAGGTGATACTGAAATGCAGGGCTGGCACTCACCCTGGCATCACCCGCTGCTCCCGAAGGCTCCAACCAACACTGAGGGGTTCCCAAACCCAATGGTGAGCACACACCCTGCCCAGGTACTCTCCAGGAGGGAGATTTGCACCCTGCTCTGCCCAACAAGCTCCCAGTGCCGGCGCGCTTCTTTGGATACAACGCTGTTCACACAGGGATGGATGGATGGATGTCCTCTGCCCCTGGGATAACCCCACTTTCACACAACAAACCTTGGAAACCTTCCCAACATGCTTGCTGCTGCGCTTTGGGGATTTGCTTGGACAATGCCAGGGCAGCAGCTCCCACACTGCGCCTGCCCAGGGGCAGGCAGATGAATAGGCACAAGGCTCGCTATTTACTGCGCACAATAAAGCACGCAGGGCTGCCGGCACGCACGCTCACTCGGTGTTTGTTCACGTTCCCTGCTTCTTGGACTCTCTCCTGGTCCCTCTCGCAGCTTGGAGGCAATAACTTGCCTTCTTATCTGACCCAGAAGGACAGCCAGCTGTCAGCGCACAAACATGGCCTTTGTTTATCCGTAAATGAAAGCTCAGTTAATTAAAACCAGAAATCATTTTCCCTTATCTGCAGCCTCTGGCCCACGTGTGGAAGGCAGGATGCTCCCCACCACGCTCGGCCCCAGGGCTGCAGACAATGGCCCCAACACGTGCCATGCTGATAACCCTGTGGGCACCCAGCGTGTCCAGCTCTGGGCTCCGTGCTCGGGGACAGCAGTGTGCAAACCAACAGCTGCTCCACCAGCAAAAACTCTGCTTGGTGCATTCCCCTGAGCTGCACAGCCAAATCCTTGTGGGTTCTGGGCAGTGAGTTTAGGGGTCTCAGAGCTCTGCTTTGCGATGCTGCGGAGAGGTGACTGTTCTGCAAGCCTGCATCTTGCCTTGCACCCACACCAGCACTACCATCCCAATAAACCACGCACCATAAGGTAACCCCATCCCACAGCCAAGGGCAAGCTCTACACCAGCACAGCACAGCACCACTGCCATCCCAAAAGACCCCCACTGCCGGGCTGGGGGCTGCAGCCACCGCGGCTCTGTGCGTGCTGGAAGCTCTCGCCAGCAGCAATCATGGTTATGCAAGGCAACAGCTTGATAGAGTGCCTGTTCTGCATGCTGAAAATTGAAAGTGATCGACTTCCACCTTGCGCGTAAGGCAGAGAAAATCACATTCAACTCATTGAGAGGCTTCAACAGCAGAAAGATTGATCAACTTGATGAGAAGTGACTCTCTCCTGCTCTCTGCCATCCCCTTGCCCCCCCCCCCCCTTCTCTCCTGTTGATACTGGTTTCGGTGCAAACAAGGCAGCTGAGAGGCAGGAAAGGAACCCACTTGTCGCCAGTGGGAGCGCAGGGCTGCAGTGCTGAGATGCTGGCCACAGCACAGCCCCCAGCTTGCTCTGAGCATCTTCCAGATGCCACCCTGGATCCAATTGCTCCCTCCCTTCCCTTTCGCCTCACCCGGCACTCGTCACTTTGCCACTTACACGTGTCACACCCAAATCTTTCTCATTAAGTGGAAATTGAATTTCGTTAATTAAAGCAAAAGAAATCAATTAACCTTATCAGCAAACAGGAGCCATTTGAAACGGAATAAGGAAAAGGCTTCTCTCCTGTACACCCTGGATGCTCGAGCAGCACGCAGCCCACGGAGAGCTGCACAGCAGCAGCACATCGTGCGTGCTGGAGGGGGACTGCTCCAAAGGTGGGGAACTGCTGACGAGCAAAGTCAGAGAGGAAAGGGATTTCAAAGCAATTAACACCCCCAAGATTTACCATCAGGTTGACAAGCTCTCAGAGTAGCCATCACTCAAACGTAAGGATTCAATTAATTTTTTTTTCCCCTTCTCCTCTTAACTCCCCCCGTAGCTTTGCACTGAGCAGCAGAACGACTCTGGTGAAGAATGGAAGATTTAAAATCAAGCAGAACGGGGTTATTTTAAAGGAGATAAAAGCACAGTTTCTGCATCGTCGTCCCCCCAACCACCACTGTTTGTTTTTTCCTTCTTCCTTTGCTGTGTGCCTCATTGGAACAGCTCCGAAATGCGGCCATTTTATAACTACCCCTGGAGACTTTTATGGACTCATTCTCTTTTAAGCCTTGCAGAACCTTACCCCCGGAGGTGAGCCTGGCAGGCAGTGATGCTTGCTCCATACTAATTGCTGGAGTGGCCCCAGCAAAGGAACCAGTGCTGGCTCTGTGTCAGACCTGTCCTCAGTCAAAGTGGTGATGCTGGGAGGCTGGGGCTGCCCACTGCTCATCAGTGCAATGAGGACCAATGGCCTCTGCCACCCCGGGCAGACAATCTCAGCTCTTCTCTGCTTCAAGTTGTCTCTGGGGGCAGAAGCTCCCACCCAGATCTGCTCCTGCTCCTCTTCCCTACCTCTAGAAGCCTATGCTGAATGAGTTCTTTAATATCTCAGTCTCTCTATGCAATAAAAACATCACAATAATAATAGCTCCGGCTGAGCACCCTTAATCTGTGGAGATCCAGGTACTTTAGAAAGGAGCAAAGCAATTATATTAAGGGGACAGAGGAGAAAAGAACCCGGACTCAGGGATTTGCACAAAGAAATCAGCAACCTGAGTCGCATACATCCCCAGTCTCTCAAATCTCCCTCCAAAGCCAAGCTGCAGCCATGCTTACACCCAAAAAGTGCTGTGCTGCAGAGAGCCAGAGCAGTGCCTATGGATGGGAAGATGAGAGAATTACAGAGATCATTCAGGTTGGAAAAGATCTCCCAGATCCTCAGGCCCAACCCCAGCCCACCGTGCCCAATGACCACATCCTGCACTGCCACATCCCCACGGCTCTGAAACACCCCCAGGTGACTCCACTGCTCCCTGAGCAGCTGTGCAGTGCAGCACCTCTCTTTCTGAGAACCTGGCACCATCTTGCTTGTCCTGGCACCATCCTCACCACCAGGTTTTGACAGCAGAGCCCAGCAGGGCTCTGCTCTCCCTCCAATCAGGTGGGGCTGTGCAAAGAGCTGAGCTCAGCGAGGCGAAGTGATGGAGACCTCTGTGGGTGCTTCAGTTTGCTCCTCGCATTGGGACATCCAGAGGTGCCACTCAAGATGCTCCTCCAGGGAAAGCCCAAGAGCCTGGGAACGAGCAGAGGTGAGCAGAAAGGATTTCCTCCAGGCAGCTCATTGGTATGAGGAATGCTACTCTGGGTGCAGGGCCAAAACAGCATGTGTTTTCTGCAGCGCAGACAAAAGTAGGGAAGAAAAGATGCAAATATCTTAGGATTGTGCCCAGCAGTCTTTTGTGCAAGCACATTAGAATACAATACAAATGTGACTAAAAAAGACTCAACAGAATAAATACTGCACTTATAATAGGCCTCAGAGAGAGAAAGAGATTTAATGGCAACATATTAAATGTAAATCAACACAAAAGGTAACTGGGAAGGGAAGAGATATACCAGCTTAGGGATTATAGCACAAAGCTGTAATATTTACTCACGAGATTAAGGCACTTATAGGAAATGAAAAATTGTCCTTTTGTAATAATTCAATCCTTCGCCTTTATCCAGAAGGATTGGACATATCAAGCTATTTCAGAGATGCAGACATACATTCACACCTATTACAAGCAGAGGGATGCAGACCTGGTGCCTGCATCTGTCACGACTCTTCTACAGAACTCAATCTTTTCCTTAGGATACCCATTTAAAAGCAACCAAAGACAACAGTGCTACAGGCAGCCCTGCACACCCAGCAATGCCAGCACTGAGATGATCACAGATTTGCCCTGGAATGCCTGGATGGACCAGAAGGTGAATGCTGGCCATGCTGGTGGGATTCCCACCCACCCAACCAATGCAGGTCCACCAGCAATGCCTGGCTGCTCTGGGGCTTTGGGGCTGCCAAGGGCTACCAAGGACCCCACGTCCTTGGGAGGTCAGCAAATATTCCCACCTCCATTTTCCATGTCTTGGTTTCCCTCCAGCAGAAGATGCTTTGGGCCTATTGCCCAAATTGTGCGCGAGGAATGCAATTTATTATCGCTGTGCATACGTTATCTCCCAGTTTACTGTTTTTTTTTTTTTGCAGTCAAAAATTAAATTTTGAAAACTCAATTTCATTTCCAGGTGCCAGACAGAGCTGGTAGGCAATAAAAAAGACGGTCTTCTCCTTTTTTCCACAGTGCAAACCTTTCCCTAAGCTAAGATACCTCCGCTCCTTGTGCAGCCCCAATCAGCACAGCATCTTTAGCGCCTCACAATCTTTAATAGACTTGTCCTCTGCAAACCCCCTTGGTGAGGGAGGGAAGTGCTATTATCTCCTTCATCCAGGCAGGGAACAACAGGTGGGAACAGCGTGCCCACAGCGGTGCCTTGCTGCACTGCAGATCTGAACCTTGTGGGGTACTGCTGGCAGCATGGGGCTGGGGAGGGATGAGGGGGAACTCGGTGCAGCCAACACTGGGGGCCGAAATAGCTAGTTGAGGATACACATAAACAAACCAAAATGTAATGAAAGATGCATGTATGCTTATCTACACGTCAAATTGCCAAAATTCAGTCTTTGCCATCCTGCGTTAACACAGGCTGCCCAGGGAGGTGGAGGAGCCACCATCTCTGCAGGCGTTCAAGAGAAGGGTGGATGTGGCATTGAGCAGCAAGGCTTAGTGGGCATGGTGGGGGTGGGATGATGGTCATCTTAGTGGCCTTTCCAACCTTGCTGGTTCTATGATTCTTTAAGCCAGAATCCAGGCAGACTGGAAAGGCGGACCTGCCTGCTGTGCTGCCTCCAGGTTGGGCTGGAGGGCATGGCCAGCAGAGCCAAATGCCTTACAGAAGTGTCCTTTTCTCTGCGTTATTGACTTCTAATCAGCTGCTGGTGGGGAAAAGAATATTGTCAGAGAAAGCACTACTGCTGTGTGTGGAGGACCAGTAGGGTAATGGGGGCATCGGGAGCACTCCTGGCACAGCAACGCTGCGTGCACTGAAATTACCTCCCAGCCAAAAGCTCCACTTCATTCCAGCTACCAACAAATACGCCACTGTGACAGGCTCTTCAGAAGCCACAGCTCTGGGTATCCCCCATAGCACGGCTCAGCCAGCCCATCACACAGCCCTGAAGTGGTTAATGCCATTTCAAGCGCACGGGGAAGCTGATAGACACAGTCCCACTCTGCTCTTTATTTAATAATAATTATCCGGATAGTAAACCCGACCCTGCTGTTTTGCTCACTTAAATTTTTTTGTTTCCCCAGCTATGGCAGTGTCACTTCTCCCGAGGCAACCTCCCCCACTTCACGGAGTTAAATTGCATTCTGATTCTATTAAATGGTACTAAATGTCTTCAAAATCAAAGAGCAAATATAATTTAAGTGCCATTTGGGTCTTCCCACAGGTTCTCAGCTGTTCACTCAGCAACCAACCTGCAGAAAGCCGCCTGGTGACAGGGGTATAGTTTAAAAGGAAGCACACAGCCAGCATGTACAATACAATTCCCTTCCACAACGTCCTTTATGCAAACTCACAATGCATCGTGGTTACAGCTTAAAACAATACGGCTGCTATAATAAGAAGAGAGGAGGAGGGGAGCAGACGACCAGCACAGCTGGGGCAGGAGGGCTGTATGGCACTGCAGGATGGGTGCAGGGCTGTGCATGGGGCACAGAGAGGGTGGGGAAAATGAGAAAGCAAAGCAGGTTCAGATACATGCATGACATTAAAGGGCAAGCCAAAGCCTCACCAGCCTGCAGAGCTGTGCACAACCCACGTGCAGGAATACATCCCTCTGTGCAGCCAACCCAGCAGGGCAATGTCTCAGCACAGTGGGTCTCAGTGTATCTGGCATGTCCCAAAGTGATCCCAGGTGCACGAGTCACTGCTGTGTCCTGGCACGCAGGGAGAAGACAGAGTGGGAAGATATGATAGCTCCAGCAGGTATTGGAGTTAAGATGATAAACCTGTGCCTGCAATGCCTTGCAATTCCAAGGGTGGTTTTTAAGGGCAGGAGCTCAACAGATGCAAAAAGCACTTAATTAAGGTTTTCAGAAACACCTATTGACTCAAGATAATTTCATAAGCTGAGCAACCAACAAAAAGACAGATTTAAAGGAGAAGTGCAGAGCAAAGTGATGAAGGCTCCTGGAAGGCACCTGCCCATTCTGGGTCCCGAAGGAGGCGAATCTCAGATGTCTTGGCACTGTGCAGCACTGCACTGGCTCCAGCTGAGCCAGAGCTCACCTACAAATGATCAGAGCTGCAGCAGCAAGGCCCTGCAGAGCAGCCAGGCAGCCTGCCAGCCCCCAGAGCTGCTGCTTAACTCCTGCAGAGGAGAGAAGCAGTGCTGGCAGGGAGCTGGCATTGGCACACAGGGCAGGACTGATCTGACATCTTTGCAGCTCCACAACCAGGGGGAAGGAGTAAGGCTGCATAAAGGGAAGCAGCAAGGAAGACAAAGCTTGGTCTGGAGCGGTCCATCCCAGGGGCAGTGATACAGGAGGTTGGCTCTCCAGCTTCCTCAGCCTGCAGCCACAAATAGTTCAAGCCCTTGCTCTCTCCTCATGCTGGTGGAAGTGACTAATGGTATTTTGAGAGCAAAGCAAATCATCTCTCGAATCATCTGCACCGGTTCCAATAATAGCCACTCTTCCTTCAACCATCTCACAAAAGCTGCCTAAGGCTCATTAGGCAGCAAACGTTGTGCAAAGGCACGGCCAGGTCAGAGCCCAAGGTCGTGCCCTGCCATGCCCCAATATCCTCCCTGAGATGCCTCAAACCCCCCTGAGCTGCAAACAACCGGTGTGCATTGACAGCAAGAGAAGTGGTTACACAGGGAAGGCATTCAGCAAACATCCTGTCAGCTCCAACAGCATTTGTGCACACGGGACGAGGCAGACAGTGGCTCTAAAAGCACAACACTACTGGAGAGGCAGCTCCAATGGACGGCTTTGGGTGATGAAATCAAGTTTTTTGAGGTGGTTCAATTGCTGGACTTTCCAAACAAGAGCCTTTTGAGGCTATGGAAAAGCCAGGGAGCAAGTAACACAAGTCGAAAGAGCAGAGAAGGAGGCTGCATCTCCTCACAAGCCTCAGCAAAGCAGCACTCTCAGTGCCTTGAGGACCACTTCCCAACCTCCATACTTTTTTCTAAGCCCTTATCCCCACAGTGGGAGACATTCAGGTGCTGCTGGTGGGCTTGAGAACCACTTAATCTTTCCAAAGGAAAGCAAAGTGTCAGCAGCTGTGCACAGCAGCAGTGGGAGCACTTCTGACCCTGCCCAGCATGGCAGAGCAGCACCAGACCCAGGGATGCTGCTGGAGCTGGGGGCGCCAGGGACAACAGACACAGGCTGCAAACTGGAACTAGGGGATCTGTCAAGTGCCTTTCTCCCACCCAACACACACAGCAGCCACAGGAGGAACTGCAGACCCGTTTCAAGCCTGCTCTGCTCCCTGCAGTGAGAGCAGCTGGGGGGTTTTAAATATTCGACACCACCCAGCCAGAGCAGGCTGTGCTACATGCAGAGCTGCTCACATCAAAAGATCCTCAGTTCAGAAGACTGAAAGGCTCTGGGGAAGTGCAGTGCTTTTCACCTCTGGGTGGCTGGCTCAGTTTCTAGGCTGGGAGTTGGCAAAACCCTACGTCTGTCACACAGCCGTCCCCTCCTGAGGGCCACTTTGTCACAGCATCACATAAACCGTGTGCTGAGATGCACCCCATCCTGCTGTTGAGGGCTGCACTGCCACCGGGGCCTGGGCATCTCCAGGAGCAGAAATGGGAACCCTGCACAATAACCCCAAAGCATGTGCTTGCTGCAAACAGGGATGCCCCCAAGCAGGGTAGGACTTGATACTGACAGAGGCACCTTCAGACCCTCTCCATGCACGGACACAGTTGCAAGGCAGCCAGGACATCAGTGCAATCCTAACAACAAAAAAAAAGCCCCACTCTGCCTCAAATTCACACCTCGGCTTCCTCCCCGGCAATTTGCAAGCCTGGTTCCTTGGCTGGGTTGGCAATCTGGCACTTTCTGCCGGCGCCGACTGCACGTTTGGGAAAAAAAAAACGTTAAAAATATCTCTCACGCCTGCACCCTCACCACGATGCCTCCCACGGGCGCACGTTCAGCTGTGCCCCCATTGCTCTGCCTGCTGCGGGGAGGGCTGCCGCAATGCAGTCAGCCGCTCGGCTGCATTCCCCTCTGATTTGCAAGGAGAGGTGGGCAGCAGATGGAAGGAGCTCTTCGTCTCTGTCTCCATTTTTAACCTCGCTGCAAGCAGTTGGGAGCTGGTGTTGAGGAGGAAGGTGGTGTTTTCAAGCAATGCATCTCCAAGGAGTCCTGGCACCTCTTGGAGAAATCCCTGACCGGTACAGCAAATGGGAGGATTGGTGGGGCTGTGCCTGCAGGTTGGATGCAATGGACTGGGGCTCAATTCTATGGAGAAGGAAGACTTTAAGCAATTCAGAGGAGTCTCTCATCATCCTGTTTTCAGAAGTCTTATATCATTGTTACTGTGTCCCACACCAAATATTTCTGCTGAGGTTAAGCCATCGTCTCCATTCACTGGAATGCACCAATGATGAGACAATTCCTCAGGACCTGATTAAAGCCAGCTTCACGTTCTGGAGGTAGAAGCCCAGAGAGAGATTTTGTTCAAACAGGAGCAGGATTCCCTCTCAAGATCTCACCAGGAGACACCTCTCCCACCTGTTACCTCCCAAATCTTAAGTGCCCAGTCCAGCAAATGCTCCAGGTCTCCTCTACTGCCAGCAGAGATGCAAAGAACAAGTGACTCCTGGCCCTTCCTCTGGGGACTGGGAAGGAACCCAGACACATACAAAAAATACACTTCTAGGCCCACACAAAGCTAACCCAAGCTCCCACAGAGCTCACGTCTGCAGTGAGGTCCCTGAAAATGCTATGTGCAAAACCGGTACCATGACACCTGCCTGAATTTGTGAGCAAAAAAAATAAAGGGGGGGGGGGAGAAGAGTTTGCCTCGGCTCCAGCCTGCTGAGTTGCAGCAGATGGCATGCTGCAAGAGCGGGGAAGGAGGAGAGGGATCTCTGCACAGTTACGAAAGGTTGCCTCCTCTTCTTAGTCTGCTTCTTCCCCACCTCCTTCCCCACACTCCTCCTCTCCAATGGAGAGAGAAATACGCAGGAGAGATGCTGGTGAAATCCCACACGAGGTGCTACTTGACTGACTCCTCCAGGTTACTTTCCTCCTATCCAATTTATCCTAACTTTGCAAGCAAGCTGTGACCCACTGAGAGTCGGCTGGGCGGGCTCATCAGCGTTCAGATCACGTAGGACTCACCCTGCTGCATCACCAAGCATGCTCAGCTCGGCTGGCGCTCCCCGGGCTCTTGGAGGAGACCTCATGCAGCTCAGCAATGCAAGGTGAAACCAAGGGGCTCCGAGGCGGCATGGATCAAACCCAACAGCAATATTTGCACAGAGCTCCACGAAGTGAAACCGCCAAGCTTCTCACGGCTTTAATTACGACTGGCAACCTTCCACAGCATTAATAAAACTCATGTTTCTACGGCACCTTTCATCCCGCAGGTTCCTGAAGTCAAAACCTTTTGCAGACTCTGCTGGTGCACTCATGCTGAGGGCACCGGGCTGCTGCCACTGCTGGCAAGCATGGCTCCAGCCTTTGGCTGCACACAGCGTGGCTGGGCCTGATCCTTCTGCTGAACCACCAGGGTGAAAAGGGGAACGGCTCTGCTAAATGCTGCCATCAGTAGCTGCCGTGCCAGCTGAAGGGCAACAGTCACCATTGAAAGGTCATAGAATCACCATGGTTGGAAAAGACCTCCAAGATCATGCAGTTCAACCGTCCACCTATCATCAGTAATCCCCTTGAACGTTGGAGATGGACGTTGAGCACCATCCTTGTGTCTTCCTACCAATTTCTTTCTCCACTTATTTACAACCCATATTCAAATACTCACTGCTCATCGTTTTTTCTGATATTTCTTCCTTTGGGGGTGAAAACTCCTAATCTCCACCATCCCTATCCCAATCTCCACCATCCCTATCCCAATCT
>NW_024884944.1:2312609-2349219 GCF_019232065.1 Centrocercus urophasianus
AAGGAACAGAATTATCCATTTGGAAAAACGGCGCCTCGTCAAGCTGACACGTACAACAAAGGCAGCTTTCCTCCGAGACTGACAGAGGCACAGCAGGCGAGATGAGTGGAATCCCACAAAACATCATTTGGAGGTATAAAATATTCACCATAAATTGCAGCGCCGCTCGGGACCTGGGATTCAAAGCATAGAGAAGAAAGCGGAGGCTCTGCAATGACATTCAGCTCCTGAGCTGCACTCCCTCCCGTGGCCCCAAGGAGGGATGGAGGCTGGTCACAACGGTCTGCCTCCCATCCTTGCTTTCAATCAGCGTCTCCCCCAGTATTTTAATGAGGAGATGAATATCTTTAACCTCGTTTTACTAGGCAGACAGAAAGACTTCTTGAAGAGTTGATGCCCTGCAGGCATCCAAAGCCAACGCTGGGCAGCAGGTCAAGATAAGGCACTGCATGAGAAGGCAGAAGACCTTCGCAAAGTGACACAAGGAAACGTCCCCTCACTTACAGGTGCAAATCTTGCCATTTAATTCACCCAAGATGACCGAAGCTGCTTTAAGCTCAGGCTGGCAGATGGCACCAGGGATGTGCTCACCCTGAGCTGCCCTCCCCATGGGTACAGCACTGGGTGCCAGCAAGGAGAAGGACCTTCACCCGCCACACAGCACAGGCACACCTCAGCTGCTCCCTGATTTCCCTTTTGCTTCTCCATTCCTTTATTTTTCCCCTAACAAACACACAATTTCCTGCACAAGGTAAACGCTCCTCATGGAAATTTTACTTTTTGATGAAAACCCAACTTTCCATCAAAAAAAAATAACACAAAAAAACACCTTTCCCCTGTAAAATTTTTCCACCGACTCTAATAAGTAACAATAACACTTGGATGTGAACCACCCCTGGCTCAGTTTTTTGTTGTTTGCAAACCCTGCTGGAGGCTTTGCCCACCTGTAGTTATTATTTCATTGCTTTGTTCCTGGCTGTCAAACTCCATCTCTCTTTTTTTTTTTTAACCTTAACACCATATGCCTCCTAATGAAAAATGTCTCCATATTCACACCTGAAATTAGAGTCTCCTGCACAGAGCCCTTATGGAATTTTGCTGAAAAAAAAAAAAAAAAATAGAAGAAAAGAAAAGGCGAGAGAGGCTTTAAAGAATAGAGAGAAGACCTCTTTCCTCTCATCTCCCTACGACTGTTCAACAGAAGCCTTCGTTCCTGGCTCCCTTCGCCAGAGGTCTGGGGTGAGCTGGATGTGGAAGGCAGATTTCAATAGAGGGAGAAGAAAAGGGCACCGCAGCCATGAGCTGCCTGAGCTTCATCCCTTTGAGAGAGGGGTGCAGTAGGTTGGCCGAGTAACTCTTCAGCTATAAAAGAAGCACCCAAGAGCCTCTTAATCTCCACTCCTTTTGGAGGTGACCTTGCCGCCTGAGCCACAATGCCCTGAGCTGTTTGATGCGCTGGCTGCCTGCTGCATTCTGAAGGGCTGAGAAGCAGGGACCTTCCTGCCCAGCAGAGCCCTCCTGCAACAAGGACGCCCCAGGGGCAGCAACCCCTGCCTCCCCGAGGACTCCTTGGTACAACACACAGCATCCCTGCAAAACAGCCTGAACCTCTTTGAGCTACACTCAGACAACGACGGAGCAATGCATGATGCAGTCCTCAGCCCCGTGAAGGATCCTTCCCAGCAAAGGGAAGCAGGCTTGCAAACACTTCCTAAGCAATCTGACGTGCTCTTGCAGGAGAACAGCAGACAACATGTTGCTCACAATCAGGACTCAAAGAGCCTGCATGCATGCAGAATGAATTCTTATTTCCTCCCTGCACCACCGGACAGCTCAGCAGCCACCTCTGCCTCCATCCTCCACCCAAGCAAAAGAGGAAGCTGTTGTGACTCCAAACCCAAACTTGCCACGCTGTGACCTGCTGCAAATCATCTCACCAGCACCGTTCCTGCCAGTGCTGCTTCAGAGCCAGGCTGATGGGGCTGTCAGCAAGGCTTCCTCTTTACTCTGAGCAGTCACTTAATGAGCCAGCACGCTGCACATTTAATTAAACTGTGCTTTTCATATTTGTCATTCTTGAGGCTTGGGAAACCGAGCAGAGCTGGAAGGTGCTGACGTGACACCTGTGGATACAGAGGTGTCACCTGACCCAGGAGCAGCCCAAAAATGCTTTGCAAATGGGAAAGGGGATCTGAAGCATTCCCTGTCCCATCCCATGCTGACAGTTCCTGCAGCTACACCGCAATGCGTTGGCTATGCACGAGCACAAGGCTTGGCAGAAAGCACCATCAGGGCAGTGGGGATTGCCTCATCCCATTTCCTCAAAGCCAGGTATGAAAAGAGAAAGATGTTGAAAAGGAAGAAAAGCAGTGTGACAGCAGCACTTCTGGATGGAAAACAGAAAAGCGAGTTGCTGCAGAGGAATTCTGAGGTAAGCCAGTCTTGGATGAAATCGTGCAAGAAGCGTTCCTATTTTGATGAGGAAGACGTGCAAGGTGGGAAGCTGTTATGCTTCTATCACACCCAGCTCTGGAGCGCTCAGTCTGGGGTGGGAGGGCACGAAGCAGCAATTCCCACAGCCCCCGTGGTGCTGGGACTCTGCTTTTCTCCCCCAGCCCTGCTGCAGCCCACGATGGCTTCCTGCAAAAACCACTGTGACACCAAAGGTGCGGAAAGAACAGGTCGAAAATGCATTTGGTTTGTGTGCGAGAAGCAAGACTGGGAAAAAAAAGATTTACTCCAGACATTATAAGGCATTTCGAGCCCCCTTCCCCATCCTCCATCCATTTAGCAGCAATCAGGCATTTTCCTTCCCAGTTTATCCTTTGACAAAACGAGCTGCACTGCTCAGAAAGTCAGATTGCTTTCTTTGCCTCCCCCTCAAAGCTTGAAATTGCAAGCTGGTGGGGGGAGACCTGCTGCCTGCCCAGGTAAAGGAGCAACCCCCATTTGGGTGCCCAGCTCTGCAGCCCTGCACTGAGATTGCGACAGCCCACAGAGCAGCGAGGAACAAATAAATAAATAAAAGCACCCAAGATTGCATCCATTTATTTCCCTTCCACCTTCCCCAACAGCTGTTGGTTATTTACCATTATCTCTCCTTGCAGTGCTGGCATTAGAGCTGGGCTCCCCTGCACTCGTTGTTTACAAGCAGTGCAGCACACTTGCTGCAAAACCCTGCAGCCCCAGGTCGACGCAAGAGGGAAAGCAGAGAGGGAAGAAGGGAGCTGTGCTCAGCACTCAGAGGGATGGATGAGTCCTTCTGACCCCCACCTCCCACCTCTCTGCAGCTGCTTGGAGATGCTTAGCACTAACATCACTCCTCTGCTGCATGCTGGATAGGGATGAGCACATGCCATTTGGGTAACGGGTGCTGCAGGATGCTTCAGCCAGCTCATCTGTTTTATTTGCCCAAGACAGCATTTGTTTGGTCACGGTAGGAGCGGGCACACACAGCAGCTTCTGTTTTATAAGAATTTATTGCCCCTAAGGAAGAGCTTTAACTAGTTTGCACCATCAACCATGGATGAAGGAGCACTGGAAGCAATTCGCTGCACTGTGCTTCACGACTAATCTACGGCTTCCTAGTTAACCTTCATTGCAGGGCAACGCGCCTCACTGTTAACCCTCAGCTCCTGGAGACAGCTGGGATGTTTCCCAACCCTCTCCCACAAAAACATGCTGAGAAGTGGTGAGAAGGGAGAGAACATTGGATGGGTCCCACAGCAAGAACGTGCCCATTGCTCATGCCCGCCTATACCAAAGGAAGGCGGTGCTCTTCAGCACAAATCCATCAGGCTGGGAGCAGCACTCATCCCCCCAGAGCAAATCCAACCCAGTGAAGTGGGGGGATCAAAGGTGAGGAACTGTTCTTCAGATCTGCCTCGCCCTGGGCTCCTCTCAAGAAACTCCTGGCTTCTTTCCCCAAACTAGCTCCCACATCAGCCGGTGATGCTCTGTGCTCTGCCACCCTTCCGACCCATCCCCATCACACAGAGGGCACTGTGGGCATCTTTCCAGCACAGCCCAGCTTTCTAAAGGCAGGCAGCCAGCACCCCTGGTTGTCCATTCCCCACAGAGGCTGGGCCCTGAAGCCATTCCTGAACATCTCTGCCTGTCCCTTAGCCCCGCAGCCCCCCGTCCCTGCGCAGCCTCCCCTTAAAGCATGCAGATTATGTCAGCCCATAAGCTCGTGCTTACTCTGTGGCTCAGAGTAAGTTGCTGCAATGATTAATTACCCTCCTTTCAAAAATTGGGTTCCCTCTTCTACCATAAATGAGTCCAGCTTCCAACGCAGGATCCCAGTGCCGGATTAAAGACCTGCCCACTTCCAACAACCTCTTCCCCACAAATAAACACACGGCCCTCTGGAGCTGCACACAGCCCCTCTGCACACATCCTGATGATGCACAAAAACTCACTGCTCTTCACATACACCCAGGGATGCTTCTTGACCAAAGGAGTTAATATTTGTATTGAAAGAGCGACACAGGCTGAGAGAGAGGGAAAAAAAAGAAAGAAGAGATTCTTGTTGTATAGATGAAGGAACTGAAGCACAAAGATGAAGTGATTTGCCTAAGGTCATGCAGAGTTTGAGGAGCTGTTTGTGCCTATCCATGCCAATAGTCATTTAGTAACAGGAGTATCAATAGATGGCAATGAAGAACACGGTTCAGCTCCTGGATCTCGCTGTCTGATGATACTCCAAGCAGCAATCCAGCCCTCATTTCCCTGACAACAGGACCTCACTGCGCTGGGACTGGAGGCTGCTGACGGTGCTTCCTATTGCAGGAAAAGGAGCAAAAAAACTGGGAGCCGTGCTGCCCAACGGTGCCAAAACCTGAGCACCCAGAGCAAGGGGAGGCACGGCTCCTCCAGCCCAGCCCTGCAGCCCAAACCTCCCCACTGCCTGGCCATGCGCAGCGATGACGATCTGGGCGCTCGCTCCTAATGGGTTTGCTGCAAATCCCCACGCGCTCCTTGCTGCGCCCCATGCTTGGCTGCACACTGAAGACAGGGCTACCTTTGCATACCAAAAGCATTTGAAAATCAGCTTCTGATTCTCCCCTTGCTCTTCAAAATGGAGATAATCCTATTTCCCTCGCCGTGCTTGCAGAGCTCGGCGCATGACTATTTATGAAGTGCTGTAAAGGCGTTTCTCGAAGTTCTCCCGCCGCCCTCCCTCACCATCGTGCCTCGCTCTGCCATCTCCCTGCTGACACGGGGAGCACTGCAAAGCTTTTCCTTCTCCCACCCAACACCTGGCTCCCTCCCAGGGCTCCCGGTGGCCAGCGGTGACGGCAGCTCCTCCAGCTGGGTGCTGAGCCAGCAGCATCACGGCCAGCTCTCAGCGGGAGACTTCCGACAGCCTTGGAGATGAGCACATCCATCCTAAGTGATTTTCTGCATGCTGCCAAGTACCCATGGCCAATGCAGTTCTCCTCACTTCCCTCACCACAGTCCCACTTCATTCTCCTAAGCTGCTGATTAGGCAGTCAGCAGAGATGAAGAGAGATCACAAGGAGCGGCAGTGCCTTGCTTACTGCTCTGACACAAGGAGAACGTTTGCTAAACAGCTAAAACCAAAATGGTCCAGTGCCCAACACATCAAAATCGCACTCTAAATAACTTTGAGCTGGTTTTTTTTTTCCTCCCTCCCCCTGCCTTTTTTTTCCCCTCTTTTTTTTTTCTTCTCTCCTGACATCAAGAACTGAATTGAGATGCAGGTGATTTCATTTTCATAAACTATCGCTTTCCATCAAATCTATCTAATCCATTTCTATATAAAATCCCTTAAGCAGAAGATCTCGCTCCCACTCTGCCTTCCCCAGCTGTGTAAGCCTCGCAGAGCTAGCAGAAATACCAGGCGTGGGTGGCACTACAAGTTCCCAGCTCTCTCTAGATGTGAATATCACTGAGCTTACATGTCCTCTCCATTCCATCTAAAACATATGGCTTTAACGTCTCACCAGTCACTTCCCATCAAGATCAAAGTTTAAATATATCTGAAGCCCAGGACAGAACAGGAGGTGCTGCACGGGAGGCCGGGCCAAGGGACCCAGCAGGGCGCAGCTGGGGAGGAGATGCTCCACATCTGGAGGAGATGGAGATGGAGGGAGGAGCTGGGAGATGGTTTAAGACAACTGCTCAGCCCACAGTGCTGTGGTTTGTGGGGAAGGGCCCTGGGAGCATTCCTCAGGTGCTGATGTGAGCAGTGGTTCCCTGGCAGGGAGAAGCAGAAGCTTGCAGTAGTGCCAAAAAAAGAGGAACAACAAAGATGATGAAGCATCAGAAAGGGACAGCTCATCCTGCACAGACGCCTGCAAGTTGCCACTAGGAAACTCAGCTGGGCTGCCATCCCGCTGCCTCCCATGAGCCTTCTCTCACCCCTTCTCTCTCCTCCTGTCAGAAATCTGTCCATCACTGAATGTCTGTGAAATTACAGAAAAAGCAGAGATGGGAAACAAGGCGGTGTCATCATCCATCTGTGGGCTTCTCTCCCAGGATGGCAGAGGTACTGCAGCACGGAGGAGTAGTTGTGGAGCTGCAGGTGCTGATATCCCATTTTACAGAAGGGGACAGCAAGGCACAATGACATGAGCAAGATGGGGTCAGAACCAGAATAAGACCACAGTGGAATTCCTCCAGGAACAAACCCCACTCATTGCCCCTCTCTGCAGGTACTGGGCAAGACCCCAAAGCTTCTGGCATCCAACGCCAGCAGCACACCACGCTGATGCAAGCATCATCCCCCATCTCTGCACCCCAGCTACAGCCTCACCAACCTCACAGATCAGCAGGGCACACGAGGTCCCCCAGCCCTGCCTTGAGTTTCACGCTGCCTTTTCTCCAGACCCACTTTGCTCCAGTCCAAACCTACCATCAGGGCACTTGGCCTGCTGGGCAAACAAGCTGGCAACAAGCTGGGGAAAGAGCAGAAGAAGGAACAGAGAGACATTTCTATTATTAAAGCATCGCCCAAATTTACTTATCAAGACCACACACAAAGGTGTTGGCCGCAGGTTGATCGCAGTTCATGGCAAGTGTTCCTGAAAGCCGCTGGGAGCTGGAGGGTTCCTCAAGGAATCTTAATTGGTTTCCTCTTAAAAAAAACCTCAAATGCATAAATTAAAGCAAGACAATAAACTCCTGGCTGCTTTTTGTTATTAATAACATTATCGAAGGAAGGAAACACAGCAGAACAACTTGGTGCAGATCCTCTCACTGCAGGAGGAGCAGCCAGGAGTGGGTACAGAACACAGCACACCTTGCTCCTTCCACTCATCCCCTTCCCCCCCCAAAAAAAATCATCCTAGATTATTTATATTTTAATTAACATGAACACAATGCAACTCTAAGCCAGTTTGCTCACCCAGCGCTGCCTCTGCTTGGTTTGGGAACCCAAGCACAGCCCCACACCACGCAGCACGTGGAGTGCTGTGGGATCGTGCTCACAACTCATCCCTAACCACTGCACACTGATCTCCATTAGAAGGGAGAGAACAGGTGATAATGAGAAGTGTGAGGATGGGGGTAAAACGAATAAAAGCAACAGCGTGAACAGCACATGAGAGGCAAATGAAATAATTACTCTGCTCACCATTGTTACAACAACGCAATAAATTTAATGTAATTCCTAAAGGCCAACCAGTTTCCTTTCTTACTTGCTGTTTCTCTTTCTTTCTTTTTTTTTTTTTTTAAAGTTCCTTTTTACAGTTTCAGAATTATGCTTTAATTAGCATAACATTTAAATTAGCGAATGGAATCTTAATTAGCTGAGGAAATAGACTTTTGTTGGAGTGGTTGCTAAAACAAATAAATCCTCTTCCTCTTTCAAGAGCCATTTGCTTATGGCACATTTAATAGCCTAGTGTACCATAAACAATTTGAGACAAGGATAAGTAATTAAATTAGAAAACATGCCGGCAGAAGCACCCCAGCCTGGCCTTGTCTGAGCTACAAGAGGCTCATGCAAACCTTCCCTCACTGGGGGAAAGTGTCCACTTGGGCTCTGCTCAATTAGCACTGCAGAACTTGGGTTGCCCCCGTGTTGCCTTTCCAGCATTGGACCCCGAGGGCTCGGATCCCAGACTTGATGTATTTAGGCTTGATGCAGAGCTCTCATGGGAAACCAGGGCTGCAGAAACTGTGGCTGAAGGGGAGAAACCAGAAACAATGTTTTCTATTGCAGAAGGACCCCGATGGTGAGGAAGATTTGGATGATGAAGGCCTAAATGCATTGAAAAGAGTGGGGCAGGAGCCACAGGTTGCAAAGCCAAGACAAACTGCTAACAGAAAGATTTTCAGCTGCTGCACTCAAGGAACAGCAGCCAGGACAAAAGAGTCAGGAACCACATTAGAATCACAGCATCACTAAGGTGGGAAAGACCAATAAGACTATCAAGTCCATCCCCAACCCAACACCACCATGCCCACTAACCATTTTCCTAGCTCAAACCTACTCCTGCTCCTGGCTTTTTCCCCTCTGTCCTGGCTAGGATGCATCTCTCCCAGCATCAGCTCCCCACAAATTGGGCTGATGGCCTCAGTGCTGCTGCACAGGGAGCAGCACCATGGATGTGATCTTCCACATTTTGCAAAATTCCTACAAGCTCCCCATCACCAACAGGATAAGAGATGCACTGCAGCACAAGTAACAGCACTGGTTTCCAGCCTAATGAGATTAATGTGTTCACACAAAAAAAAACAAGGGGAGAGATTCTTCAGCAAGGTCTGTTGGGATAGGACGGGGGGAAATGGTTTCAGACTAGAAGAGGAGAGATGTAGATTGGATATAAGGAAGGAGGTTTTTACAATAAAGGTAGTGAGCACTGGAGTAGGTTGCCCAGAGAGGTGATGGATGCCCCATCCCTGCATGCACCCAGGGTCAGACTGGATGGGGCTCTGAGCACCAGGTGGAGCTGTGGGTGTCCCTGTTCAATGCAGGAGTGGGACCAGATGGCCTTTAAGGTCCCTCCCAACTCAAACCATTCTACAGGAAGGTGTCAGAGAGACCAAGAAGCCCTTCAATCTCAGGGGAAGCACCAGTACTCTTTAGCTGAGGCTGCAGAAGCTTTTGCTTCTCTCTATGCCAGGAATCACCCTGCAAATCACAGCATGGCTCTGTAGGATCAGATTCCTGATAACCCCACTCCTCCTGCCACATTCTTGTGACCTCTTTGCTGCTACCTTGCTTTGATACTTCTGGATGAACGCCTCCAGGGCGATGCTGGTAGCCTGCTGCTGAGCTGCCACCACTGAAGAAAGCACAGCTGCAATACTGAGGATTGAGGAACTGAAGTGGAGAGATAAGAAGCAGCAAGACACAGGGGGAAAATTCCAGACTGGAAGACCTCTGTGCCTAAAGCACCTTATAGCTAACAAAGCAAAGCATACGCATGGCCCTGCACATGGAAAGGCATCTCCACAGCATCCCTCTCCCACCCCAATTTCCAGCCTGACGCAGGCAGACTGAGAGCTTCCAGCAGCAGGTTGCTCCATCCTGCTCTGGCCAGGCAACTGCAGAGAGCAATAAAAGTTTAATGGCTCCCAGCGGGTCGATTCAGAAAGAATGAAAACGCTATAAATCCAGCATAGTGCTTATGTGGAGCTTAAAAACAAACTGCTCCAATCACACTTAGCGAAGCCATCCAGTCTTCACAGAAGACGAGGATGAAAAGGAAGGATTTAACCTTAGCCATGCCTTGGGCAGCGTTTGGGTTAGGTAGAAAAATGAAGTTTGGGATCACTGCAAAGATCTTCTTGGCTTTGCATTTGCACAGCAGGATGTAAACCTACGGATGTGCAGCTCCCATGCTAAAGCCCACACCTGAAGGGATCACCAGGAATACCCAAACAGGCATGATGTGTGAAATGTGGAAAACTGCCTCAGATCAGACAAAAGCTGCTCATAAAGCCAAAGGAAAGGGTGAAACCAAAGGTCTGGCTCTCCAGAGATGCAGCCATGCCCTGCAGTGGCAGAGCCCAGCCCCATTCACACAGCATTTGGGCACTTCCCAGACCAATTAGCAGTAAAGAGGAGACCCTATTAAATGATTTGCTACGCAGAGTTTTCCAAATGCAAACCCATGCCGTGCTCACTGCCTCATTTCTCCTCTCGGTGCATGATAATAGAGGAGGATTTTCAGTAACAGCCTCTTTCAAGGAAGATGGTCTATTATAGGTCTAACTCAATCCTGGATGCTGCTCTCTCTCTCCATATTATCTCTCTTTCTTCCCTGCTTCGCTACACAGCTGCAGACTATGGCAGCAGCTTCCTGGGAGGAAGAAAGAAGCAAACCTACGTGTGTAATAACCATCTCTCACTGCACTGCTGCCTTCAGAGCTGTGTCTCTCCGAATGAGGCAGAGGTGCACCGCAGATCTATCCATCTTGTGTCCACTCGCTCTTTTGTGCTAATAAAGCAGGGAACGTAGGTGGTTACAAATAACAATTAGCCTCTGCTCTCTGGAGGGGGAAAAAAGTCATTCAGCAGAAAGGAGCCAAAAAACCAGCTTCTTCCACCCCGCATTGGTTTCTCCTCCTCCAGAAGCAGTGGCAATGCCATCCCCTGGGCACTTGGTTTCTTGCTGCTCTGCCATCAGCATTAAAAGCCCTCAGGTAGCAAGAGAAGGGCAAACCACCTCATGGGGGAAGAGAGCCTGACCCAACAGCAGGGTGTCTGCAGATCCTCGGGAAGCTTGGAGATCCCACAACCCACTACAGACGCTGAGCTGATCAAATCCTTCACTACAAGGAAGTTTTAGCAAGGAATTCACGCTCTTCCCCTGTTGAAAATTGCCCATAATCAAATCTCTGTATGCATCCATCATCAACACTCATAGCAGAGCCCCAGTAAGCCATCCCACGCAGCCAGCTCCCACAGGTATCTGCTCTGCACGGAGGGGAGGAATGATGGGCTAACTCCAGTGATCTGTTCCCAGTCTCAGAGTGGATGTCTCTTGGAACCAGGACACCCAGATTCTGGCCAGGCTGTCCCCCAGCATCAAACCCCCACTGCTCCTCTTTGGGGATTCCAGTACCCCCAAAACAATAATACTTCATACGTCAGAGAAAATCCTGTTTGATATTCTGACCTACAACTGAAAGTGAAGTGAACCAGTGCGGCTGGAGGGCTGCAGGGCACCAACATCCCCTCCGTGCCACCCCACCTGGTCTGCTCCTCCTAGACCCCAAGGAAGATGCAAGATCATCTCCAGTCCAAACCCAAAGGTGATTTCTTCTGCCCTGACTTGCAACACAACACACCTTCACCCTCATACATTGCATTGAACCAGCTCAGCCACTTCTTTATTTATTAAATTGCAGCCCTCTGGTATCCAGACATACAAAAAATAAAAAAATAAAAAAAAAAAGAGGCCCGGCTTCGTCCTCCAAGCCATTACCTCAGCAATATTTATAGCTTTCCAAGAACAAACAAACCTATCACACTGAAGCCTGAGCCTTAATGGCACAGCCTCGGGATAGATGACTTTGGGGAAATCACTGCGGCAAGCGCTGAATGATGATGGATGGGGGAGGAAAGGGGGGAAAAGGAGAGCAAAAACAGCAGTCCGCAGAAACAGGGGGACAATTTGCCAGCTTGAGTAGAGTCACACCTCCTTGCACCAGTGACAAATTTGCTCCATTAGGCCTATAAACCACACTTTGCCACCGCTGCACTGCAAAGCACAGGCTCGTGCTCCGTAATGGGCCTCCAAAGGCAAATGCGTGCCCCAAACGCTTTCCTAAATGCCTCATCACTTTGTTCCAACCGCCTGTGAGAAACGCCCGACTGCTGCAAACCTGAGCCCGCGCCTCTGCACCCCTTCCACCCGCTGCAGCACTCCGTAACAACCTGCTGGTGACGTCCCAGGCACGTATCAAAGTGTGAGCTGCACGCTTTGATACGGTGAGAGAAAAGGCTGAAGGCACCTGGAGGGGTGTTTTCAATCCTGTGATGCCATGATTTCAGGAGATGCAAAGAGAGGGACTGCAACAGCCGGCACAGAATGGGCAGGAACAGAACTCCAGCCCCATCCCTCTCACCGTGCACCTGCTTCCAACAGGTGATTTCTCCCCTTATGCCCAATTTTCCCACATGGATGGTGAGGATTAAGGAGACTTGCAGTCCAGTGATAGAGAGATATTATGGGAAGGGGAAAACGCAGCGCTCGGACACAAACTCTGACATCCTATCTTAATCCTCAGCCTCAACAGGAGTGCTACCTTGGGATCTCACCCCGTGTTATTAAAGCACTCCAGATGGTTTTGATGGGGAAGAGGCATTCATTTCAATACCCCAGACACCAAGCTGACATCTCAGCAGCCGCAGGAACATCACAGAGAAAATCAGCTCCCCACCAGCGTGTTTGTGCAGCAAGGGGGAACTCAGGAACTGAAGCAGAAAATCCTCCACGACTGCTCCAGACTAATAATTGCCCAAACAACGGGTGGTAGCAAGAAAGAAAAAAACTGATGCCTGGCTCTGAAACCCCAACCACCCCTCTCCTCACCCAACCAGCACTGTGCCTTTCCCACACTGAAAAGGAATGCAGCAATAAATATGATGCAGGACAGCTCTCAGAGCACCCCTGCCTTCCCCCCAAGTTGGCTCCTCTGCACCCAGCCTGGCTTTGCTCTGCAGCACAGCTATGTGCAGGCACTTCTGCTCTCTGCTGCTTGTCGATGCTCTGGAGTGAGAGAAGTTGTCTGAACAGCCTTGAGTAGAAAGCCATGCTACCTACTCATCTGATCAAAATGCCTTTGCACTGATCAGAGCAAGGCAAGAAAAGCACAACTTGCAGCCAAATGCTGCAGGATGCTTCCTCCGAGCCAAGGGAGGCAGCATGCTGTGCCAGGAGTGCTGCAGCCCAGCTTGGATGGGAACAAGGGGCTGCCGCCTCCATAGGCTTGGCGGCCCTGGTGGCATTGCATCAGGGGTCAGCAAGCAAATAAGGCTACAGTGCAGGAGTACAGGACACAGGGAAAACTCCCAGCCCTAACACAAACCCCTTCTCACCCAGCATCCAGGGCAAGGAGCGTGTAATGCAGCAAGGATGCTCCTGGTGAAGCTGCCAGGACCAGAGGTGGGTGCAGAGCTCCCACTAAACCTCACCTGCAGGCACCGTTTTGCAGAGAGCACCGTGTGTGCACAAAGCCAAATTCACCTGCAGCCGCTCTGAGGTGAGCTGGTGAGCGTGCTGCACCAAGGGCTGCACCGAAGGAAAGGAGCAGAGCCCAGACAAAGGGATGAAGCAGGGCGAGGGGAGCGGGCAGACTGCAGGAACGCGTGGTCACGGCTGCTTCCCTTCAATCACCGCTCGGCTGCGAGCAACATCGAGGAGATCACTGCAGCCTTTTTAAAGAGCAATATCATCTCCTGTTATTATCATACAGAGCGGCGCGCGGAGAGGTTTGGCACAGCGGGAGAGTTATGAGGAGTTTGGCTGCTCTGCAAAGTGCAGGCTGGGGCTGCTGGAGCCCGGCTCACCGCACCGCCCTCGATGCACCCATGCATGTTATTGCTGCCCAGCACGCGTGCAGCCCCGTGCACCACGGCCAGCCGCCCCTGCAAGCCAGGGAACATTTTGCCATAGGTGAAGCTAATGAGGCAGATCATCAGCTGATGTTGCTTGGCAAAACGCTGCGAGCTTGTGCTAATTTACACCACCAGAGAGTCCTACCCCAGACATTAATTATCATTCATTCTCAGGCACGCTTGATGACTTTGGGTTCCTCTCCTCCCCAAGCTGGATGCTTTCCCCATCCACATCAGTGAGGCTGGAGCTGATCCCTCCTGCCAGCTGCTGCCAGCACAGATGATGGCCCAAACTCCACAAAGGGAGAAAAAATAAGAACCAGAGCTGGCAGAACAGTGCCAGAGCTGGTGCCTCTTTTGCACAGGAGACAAACAAGGACTTGTTAGGGGATTGCTAATGGGGAACAGATAAACACTTTGCTAGCTGTGAAACTCTGGGTTAGATGGGCCAGGGAGGCACGAGCATCACGTTAAATGGCACATGCAAGGTAGAAGGTTGAAATGAAGCTCACCTCCAGCCAAGACCCTCTGCTAAAGCCAAATCTTCCCAAGGTGACCACCTCCTGTTAAACCTTCTCATCCACTTGTTTTTTCTGCCATACTGACAGCCAACAGAAATAATGCTAACTCTGTGCCTTCCCAACTACAACAACACAAGTAACAATGCCAGTAGAAAGATTTTGCCCTTGTTCTAGAAGGCAGTTCCCTCCTTGAGAAGGGGCCAAGAGTCCTCATCCCTAGAGGTGTTCCAGAACCATTGGGTTGAGGCAGAGGCACGCCACCCGTGGGCATGGTGGGTTGGGTTGGGCTTGGGGATCTGAAAGCTCATTTCCAACCTGAATCAAACACACAGCTCTAATCATCCCAGTCCATGGGATAGGAACCATCCCACCATCTGGCACAAAGAAACCCAAACCCTAATTTTTTGGAGCCTTCTACCTCCTACTGCAGCCCAAATTAACATTGTTAAAGATGCTCGCACTCCTCTGCAGCGTACAAGAGCATCTCCTCCTTGAAGGGCAAGGGCACGAAGATGCAGGCAGGAGGACAATACCACTTAAAACTCTGCTGCTTCTGCAACAGCCAAGCCCACGTCTGAGCTGGTGCGAGAGAACAGCTCAACAGATGATAAGGAAAATAGAACACCAGGCAAATTTAGTTACACTGGATTATGGGAGACCAACGCTCCCCAGGTTCTCCACAGAAGAAGTATATGCAGGAGTCTGCTGTGAGCTGTTCCAATGAGAGGCAATAATTGAATTTGTTTTCATTTAATTTGAAGGGCCTTTAATTAAAAGCCAAGCCTGTGTGTGCGGAGAGATAAAGCTGAGCACGTGGAGTCTGGGGGTAATTTGGGTGCTGAATGCAATAATTAATTGTAAACGTGGAGGTCAGGAGACTGGCTCTATCTCCCTGCAATCAGCACGCTGCGCTGGCCATCCGAACGGAATGGGCTCGCGAGCGCCGGAAACGCTTAAGTGATTTTTGAAGCCTTAATAGCAATTATAGAGCAGCGTGGAGGTTAATTTGCAGAGTTCATTAATCAGAGAAATAAACACGTCAGCGATCACCACGGAGAAGGGAAACACAGGAGCCTGACTTGGAGATGGAGAAGGCTGACCCTGGCTTGGGATGCCAAGCAGGGCGCTGGTGGCAGCTGTTCGCAGTTCGCCACTCCGAGCAAACCACAGCTTTCTAGCTCTGAGCCACTGGCTCTAAGCCCCTCAGCCACTAACCCTAGGGCTCAGCATGCTAAATATCCTCCAACAACACGAGGCGTTAGCTGGATATCAGCAGCACACTGTTCCTGGGCTGCTAACACCATCCTCCCATTGCCTGGCAGCCACAGCCTCCAACCGTGAGGTTGCCACCATCAGCTCAACTGCAGATCTCCCCCTGTCACAGGAGTCCTCAAGCCCACTCGTAAGGATACAGTGCACACAGTGTCTCAGGAAGGAGAACATTTAGAAATGAAGAAAATGGCTTGAAATCTCTTTCAATTCAATCAACGCAGTGGCCATGGAGCTTCTCGGCCATAGAATGACTAAGGTTGCAAAAGATCACTAAGCTCAAATCCAACCAACCCATCATCACCATGCCCACTAAACCACGTCCCTCTCCTTGTGCATGGGGAGAAGGAGATGGTGGTGATGATTGATGCTTGGATTTGATGATCTTAGTGATCTTTTCCAGTTTTTTTCTTTCTTCTCTCCTTTCTTCTGCATGGGCAGAAAGGGCAGTGCTGGAAACCCCACCAGCAGCATCCCAGGAGGGTGTCAGGACCGACAGCAGGACAGGAAAGGGCTGAGCTGAGGGCTATCAATGTCATCTTCCTGTAGTTCAGACAAAATACAGTTCTGCACCAGGTGGAAAAAACATGCTTCTACAACAAGCATCCTGCACCATCGTTTCTGATGGTAGCAGCATTTGCAATGCAAAAATCTGCCTCCTGCTACTCACTCTTGGCAACTTGAAAAAAACAATCACTACAATTTATTTGATCTGAAGTGGAGACACTAGCAAACCTGCTATGAAGGGAACGCTGGCAGGATGAGGATGGAGGTCTCCAATTCATACATTCCTCAGGCGTTCCCTTTGAACGTAAGGAAAGGTGACAGAATGGGGTAAGATGTGGGGAGGGGGGTTCTGGGGAGCTGGGCAGCCCCTTCCCTCCCTGCCTGCACTGCCTGCTCCTGTACCTGCTGCTTAGAGAGAGCAGGATGGGAGCAGGATGCACACACATGGGAAGGCATCTGAAGGAGCGGAGCACTAATAGCTGCTTCTCAGGCTGGTAATTGCTCCCTGGAGAAAGGCTGTACATTGCACAGATTCCTTCCCTCCTTCCTTCCCCACAGTCTATTTCAGGATTTGGTTTCTGGCTCTTTTTAAAGACTTGGATGTACCTGCATAGAAGATCTGCGAGGCAATGAGCAGAAGAGGCCAAGCTCAGCACAGCCAGGTCTCTTCTTGTTTTATGTTTAGTTGGTTGGTTTGGGTTTTGTTGTTTTTTTCATTCCTAGTACAATAAACATCAGCTACAGCAGTGAAATTCATCCAGCATATAATTCTTTGAGCTATTCCCTCCTGTCACTGCAAGCACTGTTGTCTCTTGGACTTCCATGCAGGAAATGAGTTTAAGAAACCTCAGCACAGGTCAAGGTTTTATCTTTATGGCAGCAAATGTATTCTCCAGAGCATCCATGATGTTGAGCAGGGGGAAGAGCTGGGCTCGGTGCTTGGGACAGAATCACCCCATGTATAGGCTGAAGGGATGGAAAGGAGGATAGATAACATGGCCAGGAGGAAGCTGTCGCACCTCTCTGTCACCAGGAAGAAATCACTGCAGGAAGGTTTCTTCCCTCCCAAACAGCAGCACCAGGACTGGACAAACTGCTCTCCTCCACTGACTCCAAGTCTGGGGACTTGACCGGGATCAGTGCTAACTTTTCTGCCTGCTAGAACAGTGCTTAATTAAACATTTTAATTAAAACCTACAAGAGTGATTGCTCCTGTCATCCTGTGGAGGAAAGGCTAATCAAGTCCCTTTTATCCACACCGACACGCAGCCCAAGGACGTGATGCTGGGCAGCAGGCAGAGCAACCTAACACTGCATGGGATGGGAACGGGATGCTGCCCTGCATCAGGGTGGGAATGCTGCAAGGAGAGCCCAGCTTGGGTGCAAAATCTGCACACAGGAGAAGGTTTGGGAGTGGAGGTGAGAAGATGCAAACCTGCACAGGAGAGAGCAGCTCAGAGTCTTGCCTGCAGCATTTGCATCTGATGCAGCAGAGAAAAAGCAGGAGCCAGCAAAGGAAACCTGGAGTCTCAGCAACCAGCAATGAGATAGATCACCACCCTGCGCTGGGACGGAGAGGTACACAGAGAGATACGGAGGAGCCATGGCTTTCCTCAGACCTTAAGGGTTGGGATCACTGGAAAAAAACTCAGCAGTACCCCCAAGAACCATAGAATCACTAAGGCTGGAAAGACCACTAACATCACAGAATGGCCTGGGCTGTAAAGGACCACAACACTCATCCAGTTCCAACCCCCTGCTGTGTGCAGGTCACCAACCAGCAGCCCAGGCTGCCCAGAGCCACATCCAGCCTGGCCTTGAATGCCTGCAGGGATGGGGATCCACAGCCTCTGTGCAACCTGTGCCAGTGCTTCACCACCCTCTGGGTGATCACCCAGTCCAACCATCAGCCCATCCCCAGCCCAGCGCTGCACAAAGCAAAGCTCTCCGCGCTCGCCCTGATTGGGAGCGAAATGTTTGAGCATCATTTCACAAAGTTTCCTCCCCCGGCGCCCGTCAAGAACAAACAAAGTATTTGTTGTTGGGGGGAGTAAAAAATTCATCAAACTAAAATCAAACCAAATCAGAAGCGGGAAGGCACGCATCTACATTTGAGTAAGCAGGGAGAGAACACGCTCCGAAACTTTTTGATCAGAGCGCAGAGTCTCAAATCCTGACAGAGAAAATGTATTCATAATTTATTAAAAAAAAATAATTTATAATTTATTTTTAAAATTCACCAGGCTCCTTTTTTTTTTTTTTTTTTTTTTTTTTCCCCCCCTCTCCTTTTTTTCCCTTTCATTTTTTCCTGCTGTTTCCAAGGATAGCAAACAACCCAACCATCCTGCACAAGGTCCCTCATCCCCACTGCCCCCCGGTGCAGCCCCTGCTTTATATGCCCACCTCTGCCACATAGAAAGCAGCCAGGCCACAGCACTGCAGCCCCGAATCCTCCCCAGTTCACTCTCCATCCAGGCAGATTATGAGGTTTACTGCTGCTTCTCCATTATCCTAAATAAAGCAGCCTTTCAAAATTGCTTCAGACGTATTAGATCATGTACTCTTTACACTTCCAGAGACACTGGTTATAATATCTTTTTAACAACGCTGGGCAGAATCTATTTTCTTCTTCCACTGAGCTGAAAAATACTGTTTTCTCAAGGAAGGAGAAAAAGGAGGAGGGAAAAAAAGAAAAAGCTATTGATTTTGTTTAGGGTCAGAATAAAATATCATTGGAGTGGGTGTTGAAATCCTCAGCCACGAATTATTTCCAAAGTGACAGTTTGGGCTGTGGAGATTTGTCTTGTGAAATAAAACAAAACAAATGAAACACCGTGTTCTTCATCTATAGGTACACGCTCAGGGTTCCCACTGGTTCCAGCTGGTTCCTGCAGGCTGTGTTTTCCATTCTGATCTATTTTCCCCTCGTTCCCATCCCTGGAAGCATGGCAGAACCAAACCCTGCTGTCCACCCATCCTGCTGTCACCCCATGATTCAGAGCCATTCCAGTTGGCAAAGACCCCCAGCCCAACACCACTGACCACATCCCTGAGTGTCCCATCCCTCTGGCCAGGACAGCCCCTCTCCTACTGCTTTTGAATGCAAAATACAGTGAGGAGCTCCCCAACCCACAGCCTTCAGCAAGCGCTCACTTTCCCAGAGAGTCAGAAAATTAACTCCCATTTATATGCACGAGCTGCTTCCCTCTAATCTACACACCTATCTCTGCTCTTCTGCTGGTACAAGTGAAGAATATTTGCTTTAAATGCAATAATTTCTTTATAAATAAAGAACAGGCAACACTTCTGAAAAGGAAACCAGATGTCTTCCTCCCCTTTTCTGTGCTTTCTGCTCCTCAGCATTGTGTGCCCGAGATAGAAGTGTGCCACTGCAATGAGGAGATCCGCAGGCCCCTGCCTTCCTCTCTCTGTTTTATTTTATTTATTTAGATTTATGCAAACTCCTAAAGAGGTCACCTACCCGTATGCTCTCTATGCCCTTGACATAACTTTAAAATGCATCATAAAAACGTCCTGGGCGCAGCAGTATAATTTAATACCACACGCCACCAGGAAGGCACATAACTGAAAAAGCCTAAACCTTCCCCAGGCATACCCCTGCACACACATATATATATATACACACACATTTTAGCTTCCATCAGCTCTTTCTTTTCCCATCACCTTCTGTTCAGGAAATCTCAGCCCTCTCATTTCTGCTGCTCAGCTCTTCCCAGCCCCTCCATGCCCTCCACCCGTCGCTTTGGGGATGCACCAGGAGCTGCTCCTGCCCATCCTCAAGGCCATCAGCCATCCCTGCCATGGTATCAGGGACTCCTGCCCTTCTCCATGCACCTGAGCACTGAGCCATGGATAGCTCTGAAAGCTCTTGGCTTCACAGAGCCTATATCACAGAATCAGAGAACAGCTTATTCTGAAGAGGATCTTAAAGCCCATCCAGTCCCAATCCCCCTGCCCTGGGTTGGTTGCCCCCCACCAAATCAGGCTGCCCAGGGCTCCATCCAACATGGTTTTGGACATCTTCAAGGATAGGGCATCTACAGCTCCTTTGGTCAATCTGTTCCAGTGTCTCACCGCTTCCTGAATAAAGAATTTCTTCCTAATATCTAACCAAAATTTCCCTTCTTTTAGTTTAAAACTCTTCCTTCTTGTGCTATCAATACCAGACCACATAAGAAGTCAGTCACCTTCCTGCTTATAAACTCCTTTCAAGTACTGAAAGGCTACAGTGAGGTCTCCCTGAAGCCTTCTCCAGGCTAAACAAGCCCAACTCCCCTAACTTTTCTTCACAGGAGATGTGCTCCAAGTTCTGAGCATCTTTGTGGCCCTCCTCTAGACCTGATGCAGCTCTCCATCAGCTGGAAATCATTTAAGTGCTACAGAAGCACCAAAAAATTCACCTTAGGGTCTGTTCCTGCAGGGCTGCAGGGTTCCACAAAGCTCAGAGCAGGTCAAGGCAATCCCAAGCAAACAGATGCTGTTGGGTCACCAGTAGATGGTCTGCACCACGCTTCCGTTTGGGAAACTACACCCACCCTGAACTCACTTTGGGCAGGAAAGCTGCCTGTCACCCAGATCACCATGCAGACGTGAGCTCCTGACTCATCAACCTCCTGACCCCAGGGACCTGCCTGTGCCAGAGTTCCGTGCTGCTGCCTTAGGATCCCTCTGCAGCATCTCTTCACAGTTCCCGGCCACCGCTCCCTTGGGAACGAGCACGAAGAGTGAACTAATGAGTCTATTAGACTTAATTAAGCTAATGTAAAATTATTTACTTAATCTGGGAAGATCTTATGATGGCAAGAAATCCCCGTGGAAAAAGCACACAGCTGCCTTGCAGTCAAGCAGAAGCTCACGAGCAACCAGTTGCTAAAGCCTTTGGATGGGGACCCATCCTGCTATGGTCTGAGGCACCCGGGATCTGCTTCCAGCTCTTCCACCCGTGCTATTCATGCTGAAGTCACCAGGAAGAGCAGCTGGATGCAGACAAGGCTCATCCATCTGCAGCTGCTGGAGGGGCTCACAGAGCCCTCGCAGTCCTCTTGCAGCAGGAGCAGCCCCAGAGACCTCAATATCAGCACTGCTGCACGGGATGCGAGCGGAGCAGAGGCTGCAGAGGCGAGAGGGGATTTTGCTTTGCATATTCCACCTTTTTTTTTTCCCCCCTATGTTAGTAAGAAAGCTTAATGCTTGCTTTGAATTCTTAATACGACCGAGTTCTTTTTGCCACTTATTTTGTTTTGTCATGCACTACATACAATTACACATCTCTAATCCGCAAATCCTCCCCCGACACCAGAACACGTGCCAAGCCTTTACTTTTTGCTGCCGCCACATTAAAGCTCTTTTGAGACTCCCTCACACCATAGAGCAGGATGCCCTTTCCAAGCTGGGAAGCTCAGACCCAAAACCAGTTCCCACCCAGAGCACGGGGCTCTCACTGTAAAGGATCCCAGAGAAGATCCCACCTGGCTGTGAGGTGCTTGGCTCAGCATCTCTCTGTCAGAAATCACATCTTGCGAATCTCCCCCAGTGCAGAAACTCGCCTGTCGGATATTAGCTCAGCAAAATCTGGCAGGCAAATGATCTAATTAATAATCAGCATTATCAGTAGTCTCCACTTCTCTCAGGCAGCCGAATAGGCAAAAGCTACTGTGCAAATGGGACGCCTCGCTGCGCTGCCACAAGGTTGGATGGCAGCTACTGCACCTCATGGGGCATGCAAGGGGTTGGGGAACCCGAGGGCCACCCAGGCACTGCCAGGCCAGCAGAGCTGGCTCAGATGCTGGTTCTCCTTTTACCAAAGGCAGCAGGAGGAGGGCTGAGGTCCTTTTGCACAGGATCTTGGCTACAAGCACCGAGCCTGGGAGGACCCTGGCTCCCCTGCAACCCAGCTCTGCTGCAGCACCAGTGAGACCAAGAAAGGAAGCAAGCAAACTCAGAGCCACGAGGACCTGCACCCACCACAGCCCCTCTCCTTTTCTGCAGTCAATGGGGAGAACAAAATAGGATGCTACAACAAAAGCAATGCCCCCAGGAGCAATAGCTGTCACCAGCAGAGCCTATCCCTGTTGCTCAGCCCCAACGTGGTGCCTGTCAGAGGCAATACTTTATCTTCCCCTTATCACCCTCTTGCTCTCTCCTCTCTTCTCCTACCTCCACCCACATCCCTCTGCTAAATGATGCTCATATCCCATCTGCAGCGTGAACTGTCAGGAGGCCACGAACGTCACCGATCACCCATCAGAGACAGCACTATCTCCTCCCTGCAGCAGGAAAGGGGAAAGTGATACCAGCTGGGGCTGCACACGGGGCCAGAGCACATCTGCCTGGAGGAGCAACGCCGGCAGCTCCTCCCGACCCTGCTCAGGGTAAGGAAATAAGAGAGACCTCAATTTCCCGAGCTCAGAGCCAACATCCAACATTCACTTTCTTTAAGTGTAATTTATTCAAGCTGCTTTATTATTGCAGATCCCAGCAGAGATGGAGAGGTCACAGCTGGAGCAATAACAATAATAATAAAAAATACTTAACTCAGAAGAGTATCTTGCATGAGTTCATCGTGCATCGGGGAGACGCCTTTTTCCTAGCCAAGGTGCTTTAAAGAAAACGAAGATAGAAGGGCAAGGAAGGTGTTTATGAGCAAGGGCAAGAAAAAAGCAGCTTGCCCCAGAAGCCATCCAGCCCCAATTCCTGCTCAACAAGCGCTCAGACTCAGCTGTGCCCTCCTTCTCTGCCCCTTTGCCCCTCCTGAGGACCAACTCACCACACTGATGCTACAGCTCAGCTCCATGCGCTGCCAGAACCCATCCAGCTGTGGGCTGCAAGCACCCTGCAGGCACAGAGTTCCCCTTTTTGGGCTCATTTCCAAGCTTTCCACTAATTTTACCCTCAGAGAGCACAGCCTTCATTGCAAGCTCAAGCAACTTCATGGCATTGAACAAACCTTTTTGGGGGGGTGGGGGACGGCAGGTGCTTTGCACCCCTCTGTTCATGAACCCAATTAGGCACATGTCGAGGAAAGGGTGTATGTATATTAGATTTTAATTAAGCAGTGTTAATTATAATCTATGAGATGTGCTTACTGCTTATCTGATAATTATGAGAAAGCCAATTTGGCTGCTGGCTTGTGACTAATTAAGTGGAATTAGTAATGATAATTATAGATTTAATTTTTGTTTGCCTTTATTGGCAATGGGGGTAAAACGGTTTGGAGGGCTGCAAGGAAGGGGGTGGGAAACGCCAAAGGAAAAGATGGCCCCAATGTGGGCCTGCCTATGGCTTCACAAGAAAAGTGCATTTTCAGCAGAAAAAAACCCCACAAATGAGGCTTTTTCTTTTTTTTTTTTTTGCCAGCCCATATGCAGACTGCTGGGGTCTGGGAAAAAGTTTGAGAATTGGGTAATTGTGAGAGTTTGGCCTTTTCTGCCCCACAAAGAGCAATCCCCCATTGGTGCTGCAGGGATGGGGCAGCGCTGAGCCTGGGGAGATGACAGCAGGAGCCCCTCCAACCCCCCCCTCAATAGGGGGGAATCGCCCTTTCCCAGCAAAATGTCAACATCTCCCATTTCTGTCCTGAATCATCACCAACCACTTTTTGGAAATGTCAGAACTCAGACTTTAGGGATTACTGAGGGAGGTGAGAATTGGAGGCTGCAGCTTTGAGCTGCGGCGGTTCCCCTCCATCCCACACTGCCCCAACTGCAAGCTGCCAGGAAGGAAAAGAAAAAAAAAAAGAAGAAAGAAAGACAATTTTTGGATGCTGACTTTTTCCCTCACGGTGTAATTTATAGGATATGAAATAAATATTAGATATTGCACTGTGGCTGCACGTCTCCTCAGAATGCATCTTCCTCCCTGTCCGAACGCTTGCTGTGGCCACAGGCTGCCAAAGCAGCCCCAAACATTACATGACAGCATGAAAAGGCAAAGAATCAAATTACAAAGAAATGGAGAGGAAAAAAAGTAATAATACATTGCAGCTGGATGTTTAAAAAGGCCAGAAAAACTTGCAGCTGCACGACACCGTGCGGAGCTGTGCAAGCTCAGCTAATGATAACTGAATCCCTGCTGTGGGGGTGAGCTGGGATTCCTGGCTGTGCAGCGACCTGGGAAGCTCAGTGGGGTGCTGGGGTCAGAGTGCAGACCTTGCTGTGCTCCATTCCCCCCTGCAAAGGGGCAGAACGCAGAGCTCGCTGTGCCCATGCCGCGCTCCTTCACGCGAGTGGCGTTTCTCATGCCTAACTAAATAATACATGGCAACATCAGGTATAAATTACAAGGAGGGAAGACAATGCGGGCTGAATGCTGCATTAAGGCAGCAGCCCGGGTGCAGCGTGGCTCATTTGCAAGATGCTGCTGCAAAGTGCTGCGCTCCCGCTGCTGAGCCCACAGGTAGCAGCACGGAGAACTGCAGGGCCAGCTCTGAGCGGGGCTTGGCTAGAGGAAAAGCACCTGACCTGACTGCAAAGAATGCTGCTGGCATCAAACCAGGGTGTTCCTGGGGAGCAGATTCCCGGCCCAGGCATTGCTATTTGCACGCTGGATGAATCCCCTGGGCTGACTGCCACAGCCCGAAATAGGCACTGCACCCAGGTACTGCTCATCCATTTCAAACTAAAAGAGGGGAAATTCAGACTGGGCCTAAGTAAAAAGTTTGGGTTTTCTTTTTAAAATAAGGGTAGTGAAGTACTGGAACAGCCTGCCCAGACAGGTGGCTGATGCCCCATCGGGCTGGATGGGGCTCTGAGCACCCTGCAGGACCAAAGCGGCTTCCTCTAAACAAAAAGCGACCAGCAATTCCAACATCATTAAAGAAGCAAAACCCAAAGGTGGAACAAAAGGCAGCCAAAGCCCCTTTTCCCCAGAGATTCCCCAAAAAATGCCATGAATTCCCCAAAAAATGCCCAGGGCATCTGCAAACTGCCTCCACAGTTTCCATCTGAAGCAGCACAGCACATCGCATTGCAAACAGGCTGAGCATCAACTCCAGGAGTATTTGCTGAATCACGCTTTCAGAGTCCTGCACTTAATTCTTCTGCAATGCATTTAATACCTTTGCTTCCTGTCCTAAAGAGCTCTGGGATTCACTGGATGGAGAGTGCAAACAGCTTTGACTCCAACCCCGTGCTCAGCTTTACAAGGAAATCATTCATTTGGATTTCCCTGATGAGCACTAAGGTAAAGCAGGTCAGTATTCAGCCTTACAGATATAAATAATAGTTGTGAGATGAACCAGCTTTGTGCCCTCCAGATCTCTTGCTGAGCGTTTCTACACAGGGCTGGCCAAGGATGCATTGCTGAGTGCTTGCTTACCCCTCTGAAAAGGGGAAAAATGGGGTTTTAAGAGAATAATGCTTCATAATACCAGACAAGCTGTTGGATAAGGAAAAGACAAGACAGAAGGCCAGAGATGGTAAAAGCTACAGCTTGTAATTTCACTGCACCTTCTCTACTCAATAAAGGGGTTTCAGCCAGAGCATCTCTTCCATCCAATCCAAAACAGAGCTGAAGGGTGAGCTGATTGCATTGATCACACACACGTTTGCCTGGCAGGGAAAGCAGACCCGCCTATTGCTGCTCCCATCCAAAGGGCTCCACTGCCTTATTATGGGAATACATACAGCCAGCTCGGGGGCCAGGAAGCAAGACTGCAGGGAATTCACTGCTCCCTGAGCAGTAGGAAGACGTGCAGGGAGAGCACAGCAGCAACGGATGCTCAACCTCATCCCCAACACTGGTGCTAGAACAGATCCTCACACGAGATCCTTTCCACCCAGCTATTGTTAACCCTTCTGAGAGCAGCACATGCAGCAGGTCACGGGGATCTGGGGCTGCCCTGCGTGGCCATTAACCCTGAGGAAATCCCTTGTTACACAGCAGCACGCTCCTTTCAGCCAACCGCCTCCGCCTCCCCTGCAAGAGGCTGAGCTGTGCCTGCTGCGGTGTCTTCGAAGGAGAAGCCTATCAGCTCCAAACAGCCGAGACCTTTAGCTCAAATCCATTAATCCTCTTTATTAAACCCAGGTCACCTCTGAGTCCTGGCAAATTAACCAGCATCTCCCCACTGCAAGTACATCAAGAGGAAACGCGCTGTACAGCGCCTGTAATTTTCATGGACCAGGGCTCTGGGGTCAGAGGGCTTCCCGAGCTCCATTCTCTGCCTTTGTCAATTTAAAAGGGAACATCGGCTTGCTCTTGTATAAATTACGGGAGAGGCAGAGCAGGGGCTGCAGGGCACTCTGCAGCCTCCAGCCACAACACCACCCCCATCCTGCCCCAGGTGAGAGCACGGCACAGCAAGGCCACGAGCATCAATAGCAGGGAATAAACAGGGCTGGGGACATCCCCTGAGCACAGCCACCAGCAACCAACGGTGGTTGGGCACCGGGTGCTGAGCCTGGCATCCACCAAAGCTCCTTTGGCCCCTTGCCTTCATACTGCTGCTAATAAAAGCCATGTCCCCATGCCAGCCCAGCTGGGAAGCGAGAAAAAGAGCCTGGGAAGGCTTTGCTCCAGCTCAGAAGTGGGTGGAAAATTGTTGCCTTGTTCCCTGAAATTCCACTATTTGAAACATCTCCTCCCCCCTGCTGCAGTCTCCCGGTGGAGCCACTCTAATCATGGCCCTGCTGCTGAAGGGCCATGGATGTCTAGCTGGGCTGGGGAGACTTTGGGCCAACTGCATCGTAAGCACTATTACGAATCCAGAAAGAGAGCTCCAGCGTGGGGGGAATGGAGGCTGTAAGTTTGGAACCAGGACAGAGGAGGGACTCGGACCCACAGCACTGCCCAGGACACAGCCCCTGCTCCTGCAAACTGCATTCTCAAAGCAAACCAACTTCCCAGAGCAATTTTTGCCAGCAAGGAGTACTTTTTCAAGGGGAAAAAAAAAAAAAAAAATGCAGTGGAAAAATCCCCAAGCAGCTCAATAAGAGCTGTGAGCATCACTTCCATACCCCTGAGACAGCTCCACGCAGCGCTCGTGAGCCACAGCCATGCCACCCTGGGGCTGCACACACTGACTTCTGCTGAGACCTCCGGTTTTAGCCCAGCTAAGGACAGCAGAGGATCTCAACCCTCACCCTTTGCCCTACAGCAGGGTCTGAGCTAGTGGCAGGGTCACAGCACCGCATTTTAAATCTCCCAGCCGCCAGCTTGCATCACGCCTTTAGTTTCTTATTAAAAAGACAATTTCTGGCTGTATTTAATCACCGCAAGGTCATTGCAGTGACAGTTGTCAGCATCCCAGCCCGGGAGCTGGAGGAGCACAGCCCCATCCCGCTGACCAGATAAAGGACCGGGCGCTGGGCCTCATCTCCTTGTTTGCAGTCGTGAGGCACCCACCTCCGTGTGCAGATGGAGGTGTGGGTGGGTCGGTGTCAGCACCCCGCAGGTGCTCGGGGAAGCTGCCGTTCCCTCTGCTCATCAGGAGCCCCGAGGAGAGAAATTGCATCGTTCCCTTTGCGGCCCTCTGCCCACCTCGAACCAATTTCTCTTCCTTTTAATTCAATTCAGCTCCTCCTGACCTTGGCTGGCTGGTGTTGCAGAGTTTCTCTCAACAGATAGCACCAATTACAGAGGTGCGAAAATGGAAGGCTTTCAATTTGGAGAACAAACCCAAGGAACTGGAACTTTATTGAACTGAGAAACAGGGGGTGGAAATGGGGAGGAGGATAGGGGCATAAGCTCAGAAATATTCCTTATATTCACATCAGAAACCAAACGTTGTGACCATTTCCTTTAGAGAGGAAGGTGAAGGCCTTGCCACAAAGCACGGCTGCCCCAAGACATAAAAGCTCCCCTCTCCATCCCCATCTCTGCCATCTCCACCAGCCATGCACCAAACCTCACTTGATCCACATGCAACCCAGCCTCGCAACAGCACAGAGGACAACATCACACCACAAAGCTGCCTGCCACACCAACATGAAGAACAAAGAGGTCCTCCCAGCCACATTTTGGCTGGCTGGCACATCAGGGCTGGCTCAGCATCCTCTTTTGGATACTTCCTCCCAAGCCCCAGCCCTATGGGCCAACACAAGGGACGGGCAGCTCACTCTGGCCTCCCTTAAGAGCTTCCAGGAGCTCGCAGGCTCGTGGTTTTGCAGCCAGCACGTAGCACCTCCCGGATCTCCGGCCAAGCCGCGACCGCAGCTCCCCCCAACGACTGCCCATAAATCCTCCAGGTCGGTAAACAGCCGAATTACGGCTCCCCGCCATTGCTTAGCTGCTTTTGACACTAATTGCTCTGCGGAGTGTGTGCAACTGGCAACACCTTATTAAAAGTGAAATATATTATACTGTCCACTTATTGCTACTTTATAAAGATAAAGCACCCCGACTATAGGCAAAGGCTGGCAAAGGCATCCAGCAGCAGCCCCGGAGCAGCCGGCGGACGCTGCAGCGCACAGCGCAGAAGCACGGCGAGCATTACTGGGATAAATGTGTGCTCTCAGTTCAACTGCAGAGTGTTTCCATTTTGAGCCCAAGGGTTGAGAGAAGAGCGTGCTTGAGAATTTCCTCTCCGTTCGCCTCCTGGTTTCAGCTCTGAGATCAGCACTCTCAGACCTACAGAGAAGTCGGATGGAGACGAGGCATGGAAGGACAAGGGCATCCAGAACGTGCTGCCCTCCTGCCTCCACCAACAGCAGCAAAGAGTGCCCACTGACTCACAAAGCCACATTCGTTGCCTGCTTGTCACCAACCGGTGCTCAGCAACCTCCACACATCACCCCTGGGCATTACAGCTCTGACAGCTCCCAAGTGCAAGCCTTGGTGCCCCCAGCTCCACGTCAGCACAGCAGAGAAATTTTGGGGTTCAATGCACTGATTTCAGTCTTTTGACTGTGTTTCTCAGAGGATGAATCTGAAACCTGCTGTTTCACAAGGAAAAACACTTAGAAGCCTCCAGTTCAGATTTGGAACTACAGCAAGGACGTGCCTTTTAACACATTTCTCCATGCATGCCTTAGGCAAGTCATTCTCCCTCTTTATTCCTTGGCTTCTCTGTCTGCACAAACAGGGACCATGAAATTTCTCTTCTTCGTGAAGTGTTTTAAGATCTACAGGAACAACCATGACACACAAGCAAGACCCGAAACCACGTTTCAGTAATGAATATTTCGATCCAGTCCCTCAAGCCTCCCCTCACCACCTGATTTGGAGAGAATTTTTGCTCGTTTCTTAATTAAAATGCTGTTTCTAGTAGTGAACGTGACAGCCAGCAGAAGACTGGAGGAAGGCAAATACAGGGGATGCCACCAAAGAGTTCTGCAGCCTGGGGAGCTCACAGAGACGAGGTACAGAAAGCCATGGGCTTAAGGGGGAAAACATCAGCTTCTGGGAATTCGTTTTCTGTAAAAATGGAGATATTCCTCATGCACATCACAGGATCCATCACATCCACATCCCGTGTGTGCAGAGCGCCCCTGCTCTTATTCATCACATATTGGTTATTTCCCCCGTGGCAGAGACACAGAGCCACCTCCATCAGCTCCGAGCACCGCGGGCGCAGAGGCTGCACTTCAGGTCCTGTAGGAAATGGTGTGTCCTAAGCAACGTATCTGAAATACCCAGACTCTCTGGTTCAACAGGTTCAAATCCAAGCAGGATCAATACCTTCTCACTCCTGAGGTATCAGCAGGTAATTGGGTATCATGCAGTGATGAGCAACCTAGTTTGCTCAGAAGCTGCAAACTTTAATCTTCATCCATTCCTGCTACGCAGAATGGAGAGGGAGGAACAGATCAAAGGAGAGCAGATCAAATTCAGCTGCATTTGGACACAGATTGCAGAAAAAAAGGGACTCATTCTTAAGCAAAACGGCTCAGGCTCCTAAGGCTCAACACGTTGGTAAGACTCGAGTACAATATACCAGAAGTCACTGATCCTCGTGCAGCCACCTGCAGTCTCAGCACTGCCTCCCTCAGCTTTGGGGCTGCTCCTGATCCCCCGACTTTGCAGGCAGCCGAGTTTACACAGCAGCACCTCTGCAACACCTACATCCACCTCCAGCCATGGTCCTGTTTCCAACCTGTAGGAGCCCACACCAGGGGGTCCCTTTTCAGCAAGGAGGGTCACATCACTGTCTTCTACACCACCAGAGCTGGCGAGGACAAGGAGATGCTACCCCACGCTCCGCAGGCTGGAAGGTGCCACCTGGCTGCAGAAGATTGCCACCTTGGCCACATTAAGAAGGGACAAGGCAGATGGATGGGCCGAGACAGACAGAAGAACGCCACGGGCAGCAGAACGACCTGCTTGACAGATTTCCCTACTGATCAAAGCTAACTTTGCTCAGGGCTTTTGACATCTGATTAATTACATCGCACCAGCTTGCTCCCAAGGTTCCGTTTCAGCGCTCCTCACCTCCCATGCTCATGGGGCTCTGCAGCAGAACCCAGTGCCAGAAGAGGAGGGACGGCGGGAGGGCAGCTCTGCCAAATGCCCTGGTCTGTCCCTGTATGCCCTGAGATAAGGAGGGGACAGCTGGGAGCAGAACCCCTTTGTCTGCAGAGTGTTTGTCGCGGGCAGATAGGACGCATCCGCCTCACGCTGACATTTTGGTGACCAAATTAACATGCGCCGCCATGGAGACTAAATGTCATTAGCCTCATTAGAAGCGATCGCATTAAAAGAAAGACCAAAAAAAAAAAAAAATTAAAGTGAAAATTAGCCAAAGCTATTCGATAAAACAACAGGGAGATCCAGCGGGGGGCAGACGGCCAACGCCAACTGCATGGGATGGGAAGGGTTGGGTGGAGGCCTCCACGGGCTCCACTGTCACATCCAGCCCTGATGCAGCCAGCACTGCCATACGTAGTCAGACACGTGCCTGGCTGTGCATGGCTGTGTCTAACAGGGACTGGGGTTTTTTTTAGCAGCATCCAACTCCAGGTTTCTCTCGGATGCTTCCCGTTCGATTACCGGCCAATGCCAACCGCATTTTGCTTATGTGCTGTGACAAGACTGCTGCACAAGGTGGAAGGATTAGTGGAGTAAGTATTGTTTTGCCCTTGTAAAGAGAAGAATTTTTCCTGTAGCCCTTCTTGCTATGCAAACGCCATTTCCTTTGGGGAGGGAGAAGTCAGAGGGCCCTTGCAAGATCCTGCTTATGACAGAGCAGATTTGAAAGCCCAGAGATCTCCTTCCCCCTCCTTCCCTTCTGTCAAAAATTATAATCATCATTTTCCAGCTTGCTGAACAATCAAAGTGTGGCCTATATTTGCTGGAGCTCCTTCCACACGCTACATGCATAGCAACAAGTACAGGAAACAAAAGCCAGAAGTAAACAGTGGCGCAGGAAGAGGCGATGGGATGGTGGGTGGATGTGGATGAAGGCTCCTTGGAGGCACCGTGTGGGATGCACAGAATGGACCCCACAGTGCCCTCCATTGGTGCTGCTCTGGGAGCCTGAAGCCTGCTGTGAAAACCCCTTCCACGGTCTGCAAGGAACGTGGGGATGAGAAGTCCCTGTTCGTTGCGGAACAGTTGGACTAAATAACCTCTGAAGGTCCCTTCCACCTCAAATGGTTCTATGCCTATGACAAATGCACCTGGGCCATTTCATTAGTGGACACAGCAATGTTCCTGCTGTCACAGAAGGGATTTCAGCCCTTTTGCTGTAGGTTCACTCGGTCCACAAGCAACTGCTGACTTAGCCACCATGAAGGAACCCACAGTCCCCAGCTCAAACAATCCTACATGCCCCACTAGGAGGCTTTACCCCATGTTTAACCCACCACTGGTCAGCCCTGGCCAACAGGACAGACCTCCTGTTGTTTTTCACCCCAGGCCAACGCACTCCAGCCTCAGCATCCATCCCAAAGCACGGACCCAGCAGGACAACGTGCTGGGCTCCCCTTCCCTGCGGATTGCAGACAGCTTCCATCTCCAGAGCTGTCAATCCAGCACTTCTCACTAGCGCTGAATTCACAGAAAAGTAAACCTAAAAATAACTCTTTTTCTTCTTCCCCCCTTTCCTCGCCTCATCGCACACGTGTCCTGCAGGCACATGACTGTGCTGCACAGGCAACAAGTCCAGCATCCCTGCATGGCCCCACTGACGCACCGGTGCCACCGCATCATGCTGAGCCCTGCTGCTCAGGGCTGATGTGTCCATCCATAGCATCCAGCCCACAGAGATTCAGTCACCCTTAGAGCACGGTAATGCACTCCCAGAGCTGATGGGAAGCAGGCAGGTAAGTGATTCTTTCCTCTAAGTAAGGAAAAAAAAAAGGAAAAGAAAAAAAAATGAGGAGTTTCCTTATAAACCCACCCACTGAGAAGCAAGTGTCAAAGCCACCTCTGTATGCGTAGTTGCTGCATTGGTAATTATAAGTACCATGCCTTCATTAGAGAAAGGGAGGGAAGGAGATTTGTGGCAGAGCTGTTATTATTTTTAAGTTTAAACAAAAAAAGAAAAAAAAGAGGACAAGTTTGACAAGCTGAGATCACAGCCCACCCTGCACACAGTAGCAGCTGGGAGTTGCGCTGGGATTTGCCTGTCTGGGAATGGGAAAAGGATAGGGCTGCAAAGCCCAGGCTGACTGCAGGTCAGCTTTGAGCACAAATGACCCCATAGATTTTGATAAGGAAAAAAAAAACCACACATATATATACATATATATATGTGTGTGTGTGTAAAGACGATACACGGTTTTGGTGGGGATCTCTTTTGGGGACAGGATAGTGGGTGACCACCAGCTCTGGGTGCAAACACACAGAGGTTCATCACGCTCTAACCAAGCTGAGCACAAACTTCAAATTGAATATTCAAGTGTAAAATAGGAACATAGCTGTTTATGCAACTTCAGATCCACCATAACCAAACATTCAGGCCTTTGGGGAAGATTTTCAAAAGCATCACTTAATGTACCCAGCTCCCATTGGTGCCTTTGAACCATTTCTCTCATTCCAGCTCCAATGTCAGTACTTCACAGAGACTCACACCAGCAGACTCCTCCATCCAGCTGTTTGCAACCACAGAACGACACACAGAGGGGATGCTGTCAAAGGGAATCTGCTGGAATATGCAAAGCAAGATCCTCCATCCAGTTTGGTGCACCCTGGAAGGCAGCAACCAGAAAGAGCAGCCCCAGAGCCCCTAGAACAAATTGTTCCAGAAAATTACAATGCAGAGAGTTTGCAAAGAGGAAAAAGCTGCATTTGCTCCTTCTTCTATCACAGTCCTTCCTGATACTGCTTGGAAAGGCAAACAGGAGCCCAGGGCATAGGGCTGCTAATGGGATCTCTTCCCCAACATCTCTGACTGATGGAGGGCTGATGGCCACAGCAGTGCAGCCACTACCATCCCCAGCCTTCGAGAGAGCTCAGAAAATCCCTTTTAGTCTAAGTTGGAAATGACACTGAAGCAGAACTAACGTGCTCCAGGTACTTACTCTTCGGCTTAGTTGCAGGGATCAGCAGCTCTCTGCCTGCCCTGCATCCCCTTTGGCAGAGGGGTCACAGCTGAGCCCCACGTGGCAGTGGCATCCCGTAACCCCAAGCTCAGCCATCACTCCTGAACAGGAAGCAAACAGCTTTTGTAACTCCTGCCGTGCCTATTTCTTCATTTTAGACTGCATTTTCATCCACCACCAACGCCACACAGCCCACGTGAGGCTCAGTTACAAGCGGGTGCAGAAAGCAAGTCCTACATGCGAGAGGTGACAGCAGGGCACTGGAGACTCTGCCCAGCAGGCTCCCAGATGCCAGGACCCGCAGCACCAGGAGCAGCTGTCTTGCAGCCTGCACTGCCACAGCTCCGAGCCTGCAGGGCTCGAGCCCCAGCTGGGAAGGAGCCACTGCCATGACAAGCCATTTTGCCAAGCCAGCAAAGGCAGCAATATAAATGTCTAAACAAGCTGACGCGCATTGATTTTTGCCACCAGTAGAGCCATGATGTCATGCCATAACTGCATCCTTCCCATCAGGAGGAGCCCACCTCAGAAAGCACTGTCACCCAGGAGCCCTGCCCAAAGCCAGACAACAACATTAGCCTTAGAAATTGTTTTGCATGGGAACTCGCCTGACAAAGAAATAAAGAGCTACAGAGTAAGATGCTATCTATGAGCAGAGGGGTCAGGGTTTCATTACTGCATTAACCTTTCGTGTCTTTACATTCCACAGCAGTGAAATGGTAACGAGACAATGCGAGTCCCAGCGGGAAAAAAAATATACATCTTTCCTAACAAAGGTAAAAGGAGGAAAATGAAAAGGAAAAGCAAAGAACAGAGGTGGGAGAGAAAGAGGGAAAAAACTGGCAAATAAGCTATTACAGCTAATAATAACTTCGCAGCGCTATTTTCTGCAGGAGCCTTCAAGTTGTGATGTTTCCCTTCACTCTAATTATACCTCTAAAAGCAGGTTCCCTTCTCACTTTAACCACCCCATGAGAAACTCCCGCAGGATGCACACACAAATGGTGAGGAAAAGAGTTCACGCTTCACAAACAGCCTCTGCACATCCCAGGGGAGCATCACCTGCACAGAGCACGTGGGATTCTTGCTTGCAAAAAAAAAAATCAACAGCATTAAAAACCCAACGGAAGACGCAGGCCCCAGGGGTCAGAAAAGGACCAAGGCAGCAGCTTGGCACACCAGAACGCTTTCCTTCCTCTACTGCAGGCAGCAGGTTTCTGTGTGATGGATTAACAGCTGAGCCCAGCTGGGCAAATTCCTAGGCTGGTTTGACTCAGGGGACATTCAGAGCCAAAGCAGATATTGCTGCTCAATATAAATAAGAAGGCAAAGCTACAACGGCAAAGTGCAGATCAAGAAACCTCTCCCAAGTTACTGGAGGCTTAACTGCATGGTCCATTTTCTTCTGGATGCTGCCTTGCATCCATTTCATTGCAATTTCAACCCAACAGCACTGAGCAGACAAGCTGCCCCCACGCCAGGAAAACCCACTGCCATGTTTTGCTCCAGATAAGACACTGCAATACTTCCCCTGAAAATCCCTTGTACTCTCCAATGGATGAATGCATCATCCCTGCTCCCACGTGCTCTCTGCTGTGCTATAGGTGCACCATTTTGGCTCGTGGCGTTCTGGGGAGCCAAAGACAACGCATGAAAGGCACTGCTGTTGGAGGTCCTCCATTGGCACGTCTTGCCCAGCCCATGCCCACCTAGCACACATCATGTAGCCCTGCCACCACAGCAAGCATCAATGGAACCCAAGCATCAATCAGCAGCACCCAGCCCATGTCCGTGGCTGTTTCATCCCTCAGGCACTGCACCCCTGGACACAGACAGTCCCATGATGTGAGCCTCCAGCAGCAACTTGGAGCCTGAGCACTCCTGTGCTCATCACAGCTGTCTCACAGAGGTGAGAGCTGTCTTCCAGCTATGACACAGCTCATCTCTTCCCCCTCCAGCTTCTCACACAGCCCAGCCCAGCACAGAGAAGCGCTGGAACTAAACCACAGAGAACAGCTCAAATTGCAGCTGTGCATCTTCCCTGCCCTCCTGAGTCCAACATAATTCTCACTGACAGTCATGAAAAACACATGTTGGGCTGAGATAGGATCCGAGCCTCAACATCCAGTCCCCATCTGTTTCAACAGGGGCCGCAATCTTTTCAGCTGCTAGAAGCACGCATCCTTGTCTGAAAATACCAGTGACTTGTCCCCCAGGAGCAGCTCTGCTGCCCACTCTGCTGCTTCCCCCTCCCCATGGATACGCTGCAGAGCTGTGCTCACTGCCCCACCGCTGAGCATCAGCTCAGAGCCAGTCTCAGTGCAACCTCACGTCTCCCCCTCATCCTAAGGCCAGTCTGCATTTCGAGAGCCTCCTGCCCAGCACACAGCAGCCGAGCACCTTTGCTGCAGGTGGGCTCATTCTTGCAGGTCCCCACATCGGGGGCTTCATCTTCACTTTGTAAAAGCAGGCACGGGGCTGGCAGCCCGTTTTGCCCAGTGGCAATCAGCAGGGATGTGAGGGAGCAGGGTGAACAGCACAACAGCTCACACAGGAGAGAGGGATGCAGGAGATGCCCAACTTGGAAGGGGAAAGAGCTGCGTGATCCCAGCTCCCACCACGTCTAGACAGGGCTTGGACAGAAGAACCGGCTCTTCCCATGCAGGCAGCACGCACACTCGATGTGCAATGCCATCCTGCTGCACTGCCAGCACCCAGAGCTCTCCCCAGAGGCCAGCTCGCTGCCTTGAACCCTGCTGCAAGCACTCGCCGAGCCCTGATGCAGAGCAACTCGCTGCTGCGTGCAGCCAAGCACTACGGGCATCAAGTCCGGGTCCCCCCAGCACGCACCACCACCTCTCCATCCTCTGCACCGCTCCCCTCTCGGCCCCGGGGGGGTAAAAGCTTCCCGCACTGCCTACCTGGGATGAAGAGCAGGGCAGTGGTGGCGGTGAAGACGATCCAGCAGGCAGGATGGTACATCTTGGAGCTGCGGTCGGCTCGCGGCTGATTTGCTTGCTTGCTTGCTGCTGCCGCCGCTGCTTTCGTCTGCGTTGAATGCTGAGCAGGTTTAAATCCAATGTTTGCAGTGGGAGGGAGACTGAGTTAGCGAGCTGGAGAGAGAGAGAGAGAGAGAGGGAGAGAGAGAGGAGCAGGCAGTGAGCGGCTCCGATTTTTCCTCGCACACACGCACAACTAGCCCGAAAAGCACCGGGCTCCGGCCGCGCACGGGGAAGCAGACCTCCTACCGGGCACCCATTGGTTCGGGTTGCTGACTGACACCCGCACACTCTCTCTGTGCCACCGGGGAGTTCAACACGGGCATCATCATC
>NW_024884944.1:2349648-2394810 GCF_019232065.1 Centrocercus urophasianus
GGAAGCAAGCAGAGGCTCCCAAGCTTGGGAGCGTGAGTGGGTGGTTTTTGCACAAAAATCTGACACAGAGAACTGTTTCCTTGCACCCCAACCAGAGTTCTATTTTTTCCCCCCTTTCTGTGCATTAAGCAGCTCCCAGAGGACACCCAGAACGGGGTTCTCTGCTCTTGCTGACTGCCAAACCGATCCCACCCAGCTTCCACCAAAGCAGAGTTTTTAAATCCTCTCCTTGCACCCCGCTGCCCCCCCACATCACATTCCCACACTGCTGCCCAGCCCTGAGCATCCCCAACGCACCGCCATCCATCCCTCTGCCACGTGCCCCAGCTCCCCAGCTCCATCCCCAGCTTCCTCATGGGGGCACAGTGATACCTGCCAGCCAAAAAGCCCCCCCTTCACACAGCCCCCCCCTCGGCTCAGTGCATTTCTGCACCCCAGGGATCGGTTCTGCAGCGCTGTGAAGACGTTTCCAAATGGAAGAACGCTGCTTTTTGACGTTCACCAAACAACAGAAAGAGCTTCTTGTTGCACATTCATCGTGGCTTTGTTAAAAATATATCGTGAGCCTTTTAAAATGCATAAAGGCAAACTGAATCGGCTCCTTTGGCACGACACCATCTCTTTCCCCATTACTTTTAGGCTTTAAGTCTCTTTTTGCTTTGAATTGCAGGCCAGCCTAAAGGTGCTTTTAGCCAAGGCTTTGGGCTTTTAGCTCTGTACTCACTCTTTTTGGCACCACGAGCTCCCACATGTCGCCCTCTACCATCCCACTGTTTTCCTTTGCTTCCACCTTCTTATCTCTTTTTCAACCCCCCCCCCCCCCCCCCCAGGGGGCACAGCACTGTAACCTCCCTTCTCCCTCCACACCCCTTCTGGCCTTAAAGGCATCATCTGCCAATGAAACAGAAAATAAAGCAGAAAAACCATTGACTTCCCCCCCCCATGCTGCGTTCCCCCTCACAGAAACAAGAGCAGGAAGGGCACTTCCCCACGTGCAACACCACAACCACAGCGCTCACCCAACGAGGGATGGAAGCCAAAAAACACACCACCAGGACAAACTCGGGTTGCATTTCACCCATCCATCTCTATTCATTTCCTATTCCCCATGAATAAACCACAAGTTCTTCAAAAGCTTTTAACTCAACCCTGTTCCCAACGTCATCCACTGAAGGCACCCCACCTCCCAGCCCTTTAGGTGAGTTTGTGCACGATGCAGCAAACGCGCCCGGGGATTTTTATCTTTTAATGGGAGTAAAGCTACATTGTTCACAACAGCCTTGACCTCTGGAAGAGCTAAACCATCGCACTGAGCAAAAAAAAAGAAAAACAAGCAGCCTCGTTCAGCCTGAGATGAGCATAGCAATGTTTCCCTGCTGGATTTCCCTTCGTTGACACCCAAATGGCCGGCACTGAACAAATTCATCCTCCCAAGCAGACCTGTGCAGCTCAGACCCATCCTGCCAACCAAGAGGGATTTTGGGGTGCAAGACCCTGCATGGCCACTGAGCGAGCCAGCTCCCCCTACACCCCTCCCCAGACCCCAAAGGCATCACTCTTCACTTCACAAAGGATTTGGGAAACCCACCCAAGGAAAAACGCAGTGCCGTCATCCTCACAGAACCAAAAGGAAGGAACAAAGAAATAATTTCTAATTAGCGATCGCGTTTGATGGGCTCAGAACAAGCGTGCTGCTCCGCTTTCAAACCCAGAGCTGAAAAGCTATATTTGGGCACATTTTGAAACAACACATTCTGACTTCTTCTCCTCCCACAACATTCCTCCCGTATGCTAGGGCTCGCATTTCCACCCCAAAACCTTCCAATAACTATTAAACAAACCCAGCACCCGTTTAGCTGCTCTCCTTCCACGTACATTGGCTGGTTAGACAAGCACAGCCTAGGACCAGAATTTCAGGACATCACTGCCTTTGCTTTCCCATCTGTAAAATGGGAACAACCGTGCTTGGGCAAAAGCATCTGTTGCTGCTCACTAGTGCAGGGCTGAACAGGGAATTGGCCTGTTCTGTTTGATCTCCAAGACAAAATAAAAGATGTATAAATATGTACTTCAGCAGCGGAGCTTTTCTGGGATGTTTGGGGATGTATAGGGTTGTTTGTTTCTTGATATAAGGCAGAGAATCTAAACTGTATATTCAAATTTGACAGCAGCACTGGATCTGAAAGCAGACATTATGGTCTGCTGGGCACATTTAAACACCATTTCAATGTGTGTCTGCAGTATTTTTTCCCAAGCTGTCTTAATGCATATTTACATCCGGGACCCCCCCAGACCCCTGGGGGAATAACGCACTGCCTTAAGAAGCTGGAGATCCCATGACTCTCTCCTTGCAGCCTCCACTTTCCAGTATGATGGGACAGAGCATCATGCCTATGGGCATCGTGCCTATGGGCTCAGTCCCACTGCCTGGCGCCCAGCTGCTGCTCTCCCTGCTGGCAGCGCCCTGCACAAGGCACAGCCACATCCCATCCCATAGGGCCCCCTCCCACCTTCCAACTCCCCCCCTTCTTCCTGTCCCCTCTCCTCTCCCTGCCTGTGTTTGCGTCTCTCCCTGAATGAAAGGCTACCCTTTTCTCCTTGACATCTTGTTAGAATGTGAATACAACATCTATTGATTTGCATTTCATGGAAGGGAAGAAGAAAAAAAAAAGAAAAAAAAAAAGCCTCTCTGAACTCAGAGCTACTAAGGAAGTAAACAGAAGATGCCAGCAAAGGCCGCTCTGGGAGAACTGAGCTCCCTGCAGCCCTGCTCCTGGCTTTCCAGCATCAGCTCCATGCACGAGGAGACCACAGCAGCACCACAGATGCGTGTGCATCAGGTGGATGCATTGCCTCGTGCTGCTTCATGCTGGTGATGACCAGCAGCAGACAAGCTATCTCACAGTAAAGGCAAACCAAGGCAAATTCAGTTGGGCAGCAGCAAAATAGAAGGGCAAGCAGGCTGGGGCTCAGCAAACAGCACCGCTCACCTCCCCCTCGGAGGTGATGATCAGAGGCATTCCTCAGGTTGGTGCTAACCTGCAGGCAACACTGCAGAAATCAGCCATGCTGCACAGTGGAAAGGGTCCTGCTCCCCAGTAATAGGCAAGCAAAGCAGAGATCCACAGGGAGAGAAACCCCACGCCACGGAACAGGAGAGAGGAAGCAGCACTGTGGGTGAAGGCTGCCTCACCTACAGCAGCGGGGTGCTGGGAGGATTAATTAGTGCTTGTAAAGCACTTTGAAGATAAAGGCGACTTGTAGGAGCGCTCACACCCAGGTGGAGATGGGGAGCAGGGAACCCAGGTGCTGCAGGGTTCCTTATCTGGAGCTCAAGCTGCAGCCCTGGCTGGGCGAGTGCTGTGCGGGTTCAGATGAAAGGGAGAACGGGAAAATTTCTGCGGCGTGCAGGAGGAAAAAAAGAGAAAAATCAAACGTGTGCTGCTTGGGAAAAGAGAAAGAGAGAGAGAGATGAAAAGACTGGATCTAAGTCTCTAAAAGCTGAGGAGACCTGCTATTGATTCTGGCTTGGGAAGAAGGGGCCTGAACAAGAGCTGGTGTGTTGTTAAGTGCACTTATCTCCTCTCGTTAGATGGCAGAATGGGGCCGGATGGACGGGGCACTAATTCCCATCACAAACCATTACAAGCCCAGAGCTGGACCAGGCACCTCTCCAAAGACGTGCTCTGAGCACACAGCAAATCCAGGGACCCAGTGCTGTCCCCAGAGCACTGCATGACCCTGAGCCTCTGTCACACCTCCCCACGGGCAGGGGAAGGTTTGATGGGATGAAGCCATACTCATGCGAAGGCAGGCTGCCCAGGACCGAGTCACTGATTTCTGAGCACTTCCACAAATGGACTCTCCAAAATTCCCCTGGGCAAACTTTTCTTGACCATCCTCACCATAAAATAAAGCTTTCTCTTGTGTTTCAAGAGAACATCGCAGAATCAAAGAACAGCTCAGGTTGGAAGCGACATTCAAGATCATCTGGTTCCAACCCCAGTCCCACAGCCAATCTGTGCCTATTGCCTCTTGGCCTGTCTTTAGGCACCCCAAGAAGATGCCAAGCTCTGTGCATGCCTGTGCGTTCCTGGCCACCATCAAAGCCCCCAGCTCCCACCAAGTATTCTCCAATGGGCAGCAGCAGGGTGGGAAGAGCTGTGATGGAAATGTCTCCACCACAGCCTATAGGAGGCTCGGCCCACTCAGAACTTGGATCTTTGACCACAGGAGTTGTCCCTTGCCATGTACAAAACATTATCTCCCTCTCCATTCCATCAGAAACCAACCTTGCCAGCAATGGGGCAAGGATTCCTCCTCTCAGAGCCACATACTTTTGTTCCTCCAGCTGTGATCAAAATGACTGAACATCGGGGGGATAAAAAAAAACCAAACCAGGGCATAAATGATGCATCTTGATCCATAAGCAGGAGGTGGCTCAAGGATAATCCCAGCATCACGTATGGGCTGTGCGCTTTGGAAGATGGGTTTTTTCCTTTTCCTACTTTTTTTTCTTTTTCTTTTTAATGAGAGAGAAAGAAAACATTTTAAGCTTTGTTCCCTTTCATTTATCGCCAAGTTCAGTGGTTTTACTCGTCAGTCCTCTGTAGCTCAGGTAAGAACAGAGGGCTGCAGATTAAAGGGAAACACAGCAGCAAATAGAAAGCTGTCGAGATAACAGAGAGGACAAAGTCAGGAAAGACAAAGAAAGGAAGTCTGCTTTCTGCAAGATTTCCACTTCTGTTTTTTTTTCTACAGATTAATCCAAAAACGAGGAGCAAGCTCCCAGATTGGAAGTGTGGAATAGAGAGCAGTAAAGCAAATCAGGAACTCCAAGCAAGTGTCTGCCCATGATGCCCTCACAGACACCCAATGCACAGGGGATTTTACGTCAGTGGGTAGACAGACAGACAGCATGCCAGACTGACAGCTCCCATTAACGCTGCAAGCACGGGCAGCACAGGGCGCACACCCCAAGCACAGCCCTACAGCTGCAAAGCCAAACCCCAAACTGCCACCCCATCCCTTACCGCTGCTTGGAGGCACACAGCAAGCAGCACAGAGGTTCTGAAAACAAGGATGGTCAATGCTGCAATCCTATCCTTGGCACAGCTGCATGGCAGAACCCTGCCCAGGGTATCTGGGTCCCACAGGGCGATGCTCAGCGCACCCCGAGCCACAGTGAGCAGGTGCCAGGAGAGGGGGCACAGCTCCCTCGTGCAGCACAGAACGTATTTTCCATATGCTGCCTGATCACTTATACATTTCTTAAAATGCTATTGCACAGATATTTCAGAGGCATCATGGAGTGCCATCTGGTATGTTATATATTGCACCGAGCCCGGCCAATTTTGAGATACTGTAATTTTATCTCCTCCATTTCGTATGCGGCACATCGCAAGGAGAGTTGATGGGGAATGGGAGTTTGTAAGGGAATGGAATGCAAGCAAGTAGAGAGGCGAGGCCCAAGGAGCCTGGCAATGCCAGCTGCTGCCCATCCCTGATGCCAGAGAGGAGATTTGGAGCTGGACTCAGCCATTTTGGGAGGGCCACCGTGCAGAACGCCTGCATTAGCCAGGGCCAAGCATCCCTGCCTGTGACAGCAGCATTGCAGGGAGAAGCCGCCTGCAGCATCTCCCAGATGGCCTTTTCCCTGCCTCCCCCAGCTCTTCCCAGCACCACCATGGTCCCTATGCTCCTCACTGTGCCAGCAATCCGTGTAAGAGCTCCTCTTGCCATACAAACACATCCTGCAAGGGATGATGCCATTGGCAAAAAAAAACAAAAAAAAACACCAACAGAGCCCATTAACACGGAAGAGATCCTTATCCCTTTAGAAGTCAAAGTTGTGCCTCTGAAATGAGCGCACCCAACTCAGCACCAGTGCATCCCACCAACTCCTTCCCAAGCTCCAGACGCTGCCCAAGCAAAGCGCAGCGCCACGCTGATCAATTGATCTCCATTTCATTAGAAAAAGATGTCATTAAAAAGTGAAATCGTTCAGATTTCCTGTGTTTTGCTGGCTCCCTCCTCTGGCACTCAGAAATATTTTTATTTTGTAATTAGGTTGGCCATGCAGTGAGGCCAGCATCCTCCTTGGCCCTGCTCTTCAAAGCAAGGCAGCCTTGCTTGGAGTCAGCGTGTGCCATCACAGAGCCTGTTTGTGAAAGCATCTCCCTCTATCCCTGCTACAGCAGGGGGAAAGGAGAAGGGGAATTCATCAGAAACACAGGTCCTCCCATCCTATCCTTCAGACCCAGCTGGGCCTTTCCACTTCTTCCCATGCAGCAAGCAAAGGAGTCAGGAGTGAGGGGAGATTTAGTCAATTCTAAAAGCAAAACCACGACCTCCTCCTGGGGAGATCTGGATTCCAGCGCAAGCATTTTCACAAAGGTTTTGATGCCAGACATACACTGCTGCTTTTGCCTGCATTTCATTATTCTTTTCTTTTTCTTAGTTCATTAATAAGTATTAATACCTTGGTTTTTGTCCGTGCTTAATATTCATCCCAGCGCTTTGATTTTTCATTTGAAAGGGACACTTCAAGGGCTTTTTAAACATTATTTTGCTATTGTTCGTGGAACTCTTCTGATGGAAAACAGCATTTCCATCCTGCTTTACAAGTTGTAAACAACCTTTCCCCTTTATAAAGAAATAAAGAGTGTTTATCCAGCTACCATACACTAACAAGCAGAGAGCTACAGGGAGCCTGTTAACTCCAGGAGCTGGAGGTGATAGGTGTCCAGAAACAGGAAATAATGCTTACTTCTCCATTTTACCTCTAAAGCTTCAAGGACTCTTGACTCCAGAGCCAATCTCCAACAGCCAAACCCTCAGCCAACCTCCCTGTGCCACAGTGCTGAGCTCTGATGCTTTGCATCATAGAATCATGGAATCACTAAGGCTGGAAAAGACCATTCAGAACATCCAGCCCAACCATCACCCCATCCAGAGACTCCTTTGGGGGCACGTGAGGATGGAGGAGCACCTACAGCAGAAGCAAGCTGTGGTTACTGAAGGAATCAGTAAGCAAGCATGCTGTCTCCTGGCCATAGACTTTCCAAGAAGGGATGGAACACCTCTCCATGAGGACAGGCTGAGAGAGCTGGGGATGTCCAACCTGAAGGGAAGGCTCCTGAAGACCTGAGAGCTGTCTTTCGGTAACTAAAGGGGGCTGTAAGAAAGAAGGGGACAAAGCCTTTAGTAGGGTCTGTTGGGATGGGGTAAGGGGAGGTGGTTTCAGACTAAAAGGGAGGGAGATTTAGATTGAATATAAGGGAAATGGCTTTTCCAGTAAGGATAGCAAGAGAGGTGGTGGTGCTCCATCCCTTCAGACAGCCAGGGTCAGGCTGGATGGGGCTCTGAGCACCTGATGGAGCTGTGGGTGTCCCTGTCCATTGCAGACGGCCTTTAAGGATCTGTTCTAACTTGAATGATCCCGTGAAGAAAATCTGTGAGGGGATGGGGAAAAGAAAGATGCCTGAAGCATGAAGGGAAGCAGTGAGCAGCGTGGAGGCAGGATGCTGCCCCACACCACTGCACACCTGAGCCTCTAGGTGTTGCTTCCCCCCCTCCCAGGAACACAACATGCCACATCTGGAGAGCTCCTCCTGCCCATCAGTTATCAGCCATGCTGCTCTGGAATACCCAGCCCGTTACAAGCTATGTAAATATTGACAGGGTGCCTTATTAAATAAATAGATCTGCTCAGGCATCCAGTACTGACTGCTTCCAGAAGACAAAACAAAGTCTGGTGGACAGGGGGGTTCATCTAGTCCCGAATTGGATAAGCACATACGCAGCTGAGGCACTGAATATGGCCATCTTCCCACATCCTGAGCACCAGCTGGGAGATGGGAGGGGAAGGGAGGCCCAGGGGGACAAGGAAGGAAGATGTAAGCATGGGAATGATGCTTCGACAAGGAGTTTGTCTGATTCTGATCCCTTCTGGTCAAGTAACTAAAATATTCAGTAGCAAGCACGCAAGGCTGGGGCACAGGAGGAATGGAAAAGGGAAGTATTCCTCTGGGGACAATCAATCAGAGGAGGAAGGCCTCTGGCTGCCCACTCCTGTTAATGGATGGGATTAGAGAGCTCCTTCTGGGGATCAAAGGAAAGCTCTCCCCTGGGAGCACAGCGCTGCCTGCAGCATCCACAGCCCCAGTGCTCTCCTTCCGCACCGCTTTCCTTTGGGGGTCACCGTCCCCCGGGGCTCATTAAGGATTTTGAAAGCAAACAAATCTCCCAGCAAAGGGAACCACGTTTCATCCAGCTTCGTGTCAGAAGTACACACAGATGCCAGTGTTGAGTTATTTGCTTGCAAGCCTTGGGTCTGAAGATCTAACCCCACCACCTCCCAGCAGACACACACCAGTGCATCCCCCCTGCTCCACAGCTAATTAAACTGGAAATCAGCATTCCGCACAGTTTCGAGTCTTGTGAGGCATTCATCTCTCTATGATCAACCCATAAAATAATAATAACTACAACTGGAGCTTGCTAGAGAAAATCAGCTTTACAAGTCATCTGGTTTGGATCACAGGAGATCAAAACGGAGAGTGGCAGTAGCCTTGCAGCTCTTGGCCTCGGTAATGGGAACTTGCCTATTTCTCCAACTCAAAACAATCCAAAGGAGAATCGTTCCTTATAATTGTTTTTCAACTTCTCCTCCAGCTGGAGGAATAATGACTGCACAATTCTCCTAACAACATGATCATAATCTATCAGTTCTATGAACTATAGAATGAACCCAAAGAGATAATTGGAGCAGGCACTGAATGATAAACATGTCAAGATTATGATTTCTTTGCTTAAAAATGAAACGAAGATATGATTGGAAATGCCATGCTTGGGGAGTAGGAGCAATATTCCCATGCTCCATCATCTAAATTAGTTTATAATTTGCATACACTTGTATTTTTAGGCATTGTTTGAAGGCAGAGGAGCTGTAAAACATTAAGATCCAAACATCCCCAGACTCTGCCCTTCAGTAGCACCTTTTGAGCACAGATCTCAGTACATGTCAGAGCCCCTTGGTGCAAGCTGCTGGGAAGCCCCAGGGTTTTGCTGGCTCTTGTCCTTGGGGTTTACAGCCTCAGGGACATGCTGTAAGCATACAGCTCATACCAGCACCAGTGTCGAGCTCAGCAGCAGTGAATTTTACAGTCACACCATCCTGATGCTCCCAGAACGACAACAAATCCAGACACTGAAATCACAGCAAAACCTAAAGCGCAGCAAAATTCACCTCGTTTCCTGTTTTGTTACACTCCTTTAGCTTTAACAACGAGCCCTGTGAGTTTAGCAGTGCTTCACTGGGGGAAGCACAGGACTGGAATATCAGCAAAACTGAGCCGTGTCCACCCGTGGAGAGGTCACTGCCTCTGCTGGATCAGCCACACATGGGCTCCACTTTCAGCAGTGACACAAATGGAAAAGAAGGGGAGGGAAGCAGAGAAGCACCCCCACCTCCCCTCAGCGATACAAAACCTCAAAGTGTGTTTTCTTTTTTTCTCCAATTCTCCAGGTGGGGAATTTGGATAGAGCTGGGGCAGGCTGTAACACACGCTGTGCTGCTGGCCCAAAGCTCTGCTGCACAACGCATGCCATCACCCCATGCAGAGCTGCTCCCTGGGGGGCAATGCTTCACCCCAAAAGCTTCTCGTCCAAGCAGATGAGGAGGAAGGGCAGATTGGATGGAACCCCAGGCCACCTCATGTAGCACCCGATTTAGTGGTTGGCAACCCTGCTCGTAGCAGGAGGTTGAAACTACATCATCTCCGAGGTCTCATCTAACCCAAGCCGTGCTATGATTCTGAGAAGGGCAGAAATCCCAAACCCTGCATCCTCTGCCGTCCCCAGAAGCAGGGCTGTGCATTGCTGACCTCACCTCCCCACTGCCCTTATGGAAGGTGCCCCAGAGCTCTCTGCAGAGCAAACTCCTGGCTGACTGCAGCATGCAGAGCAACAGGGGGACAGAAGGCACCAGGCTAAGGGTCATGGGAAGGGACATTTCTGCTCTCAGACATATTCTGCATCAGCCATGAGGAAAGGGGAAAAATCATAAAGGAAGAAAGAAGGAAGCACCAAGCCTATCCTTTCTGCGAGAGAATAAGAAGTCCCTTAAAGCAAGCCTAGTGAGTTAAAAGGGAATCCCTAGAGAGCCTCCATGCTCATGAACAAATTCAATTTGCCATCTCATTTTGAACTCCAGGAAACCAGAGCTGAGCAATCTGCCTGCAGCCATGGCAGAGCAGCCCCACATCACAGGAGTCACCTCAACCAGGGACCCTGAACAGGCACAAAGCATCACTCCATCACTGTTACAGGGCAGTTTGGTTGGGGTCTTGCCTACACCAGCGGGAGGAGGGCAGCTGAGGCCAAAGCTGTCTCATTTCCTCCCTCTCAATGCATCTCCACCCAAACCCCACAAGCAGGGCTCGGGCATCTGCAGCGTATTCCAATATGCACCACATAGGAAGGCAGACAGCACTGAAGCACACGAGGAACTCCAGCCAATTGAGTTACGTGCTGCAAGTACTTCATTCAAGACACGCTGACATTCTTGTCAGATAATTCACAATGCTTTTTCCATTTATTTTTTTTTTAATTTCTGAGTAGCTCCATAGATCATTGGATTACTCTCGGGAAGCGATCGAGATGATTTTCTTTTCCTCCCCCCCCCCCCTCCTCCCTTCCCATCAGCACCATCAGATGAAGTTATTTGTGAGTCCATCTGCTGGAAACCAAACCAAACATGACAAGTCTATTTTCACTGTCGGGGAAGCGAAGTTGCCAACGTGCTGCAGCTCAGTGCTTATGAGGAGCCTGGGGGGGCACGTAGGGCTGTGTCCAACTTTGTGCGTGGGGAAGGAAGCACAGTGAGGCTATGATAGCACAATCCCACTAATGAGGGGAAAGCCATAATGCTCGCTGAAAAGGTGGCCGTTTGGATAAGATAAAGGGGTTTTTGGATTGCCTTATCCCAGTGCAGCTTATTACTGTGTCATTAGCAATTAAGTAACATTTGAGTAGTTCATAATTTGACTAATAAGCCTCTGTGACAAAGGCAAAAAGCTAAGACAATAAAAGGACGGTGTGAACCAGCAATTTGTCCTGACAGCTCCTAAACAAGAGAGAAGCACCCGGCGCTGCGGGGGGAGCAGGAGCCAGCAGAGGATTCTGGATGCTGAATTCCCATGGCCTGAGGATTGGCCGGGGGGGACCAGAGGAGCACAGCTTGGGATGGGCACCCAGAGACACCCAGCTTCATCACGGCCCTTCCTGGGACTTCAATCTTTCTGCTCATGAAATCTCTTCCCAAGAGGATGCATGGAATAAACTGTCATCTGATAATAGCTACCAGGTGGCGAGCAAGGGAAAAAACAGACATGCACAGAATGTTTTGACTTCAAACTCATGCGGACTGTCAGAGAGGGAGTGCGTTTTGTGTCCCTTCCTATTCCCTTTCCTCCCCCTCATCACTTTCACCTCTCTGTGGATGGTGCTTATTTATTTATTTTGCTTTCTCCACGTGATGACAAACCCTCAGGTCAGTGGCTGAAGGCCAGAGGCACAACCCAAACCAAATCCCCAAATCTCCACCACCTTTCAAAGGGGCCACAGTGGCCAAGACCGGGCCACCAGGCCACTTCATTGTCACCTCCATAATTAAGCAATAGACGAAGGAATTCTCTGCAGCCATCGCTGCTCCTCTCACCTCCTCTTCTCCCACTGTCCCTACCCTCTGCCCCTTCTCGCTGTCACTCCATCACCCTGTGACCTTTCCCATTAACAGCTGGTGGAATGCTGCCTGAGCTCAAGGCATCTGCTTGCAATCCGTTTTCACCAGAGCCCTCCTTGGCCTCGGGCAAGGAGCAGTCACAGAGCTCCCTTCAGTCCAGAGAGAGAAAGCGAAAGTACATCTACAAGCAGGGCAGCAAAGGGCATCCATCACACGAGCTTCAGAGGGCAGCAAAAAGCAGAGCCACCCCTCCCCTGCTTACACCTGGGACGTGCAAGTCCCTTTCTTCCCATTCCAGCAAGGGGCTTCCTCTGTGCCAGCACACACACAGATTACATCTTGTTCTTACCAGGAAGGAATATTGACTTGGAAAATATCAAAAACACCTCTGAGCCCTCAGCACTGCTTCTCACAAAACAAAAAGAAGAAAAAGAAAAAAAAGTAGCACGAGTCAGAGATTGAATCGAAGGAGCAGAGGCATTTTGCTATCCAGATGATGTGAAGAAATTAGCTTCTATAATAGGGAGGTCAGCACTGAGAGCAAGAAGGAACTTTTCAGTGTCATCTCAAAAGTTTAGCGGTCTTTCCTTCCATTCATGCGACTGTTTCTGTCCCCAGCACAGGGATGTGCACAGAGGCAGACATTATGCAGCCAGAACACACCGACCTCCAGCTCCATTCCCACTCCAGGAAAAAGCAAGTGCCCTCAGGCAAGCACTGATGATGGCTGCCGATACAACAACCCACATAATACAGTCGGCTCCATTGCAAATGTAATTGCAATCCTAATGCAATCAATACCAATGGAAACACCATATTTATACAGAGCCTTTCATCACTCACATGTAATGCAGTCAGTGCCAGTGCAAATATGCCAGCATCTGAAATGAAATATTTGCTGTACATTTTATGTGCATGCAGACCAAACACTGCATTCGGGAGAACTCTGCAAATCCTCTCGGCGATGGCCTTGGGTGGGTTTTGTATGTCCCCCAAACTCAGTAAAAAGTAAAAACCCCCAGAGCCCACCCAGCCACAGCACCCCCAACGTCTGAACCCGAAGCATCCAGCATAGAATCAAAGAATCATTCAGGTTGGAAAAGAGCTCTGAGATCCCCAACCCACCCTGCCCACATCCCTCAGTGCCACATCCCCATGGTTATGGAACACCCCCAGGGATGGTGACCCCCCAGCTCCCTCCTTGTGCAGCTGTGCAGTGCAGCACCACCCTTTCCAAGAAGAAATTTCTCCTAGGATCCAACTTGCACGGTGACAAAAAGGGCAGGATTTGCCCCCGTGCTTCACAAGGCAGAGTGCTCTGTACGACAGCACAGCTGGGGAGGCCAAAGCAACCTCCCTGCCCTCGCTCACCATTCCATCTGCCCTCTGAATTTGATCCAGACAGTCCATCACAGGTCTTGACACATTTAATGTCTCAGTAAAGAAAAACATGATGCGTTGATGCTCCTGTAAAGCTCTGACAACTGACAGCCTAATGGCTCCTTATTTTTTCCCAGCTGCAGTTTAGAAAATGAAATAAATTTAGCTCCTTAAGCACGCTGGCTGCTCAGTGAGTAACGTACGTGCTGCTCAGCCAGGCACTGCACCGTGGGACCAGGCAGCACCCACAGCCCATGGGCAGGGCATTACGAGGGATGGATGGGGACTGAGGCACTGTTCCCAACAGATTTAGTGCTCCAAACGCTTTCTGCTGTCTCCTGTGAAAGGTTATTGCAGCACCATAGAAAATGCCAAGTTGGAAGGGACCCACTGGGGTCACGGAGCCTAACTCCAAAACACCATGTTGGTAATTGACACTGCAGCTGGCACCGGTGCTCCTGCAAACTGCCAAAGTGGAGCAAAGACCATTTATGTCCGAGCAGCACTGGAGAAGGGCGACTTCTCCCCAGCCATCAGAAGGGACCCGGCGCTTCCCAGCACGCAGAGCTGCCTGATGGGCAGCAGAAGACACTCCAGAGCTCCCGAGTCCCCTCACGCCTCGTGGCTGCAGTATATTAAGCAGCGCTGCTGTAATTAGGCTGAAGTACTGTGTGGCCACAGGGCTGGGAAAGCATGATTGAGAGCCTCTCGTCGGGAAGCGGCCGGGTCCTTGTGGAGCACACAGCAGCCATTACTCACTGCAGTTCGCCCAGACGAGCGCGCGAGTCTCAAACCAGCAGACTGGAAACTTTCTGCAAAATATTTCTCAGCCCGTGAGTGATTGAGGACGGACGGGACTGGAAATGAAGCTCTTATGTCCCCATAAAGGAGGACAGGAAAGGAGGAGGGGATACGGCACCGGCAGCCCAGCCAGCACCTGCTTCCCCTCAAGCAATGCCGTGACCATTTCCAGCAGCTGAATCTGAGGGTGGATGCAGGGGGGGCTGCTGCCTTTCCCCACATTGTGACATCTATCGCTCCTGAAGCATCTGTAAGCTGGAACTCCAAGCAAGGAGCTGGAGTGCAGCTTTTAGGGGAGCTTCCGCACTGTTCAGCATCATTCGGAAGGCACTGCAGAGATCAGAGCCTCCCTGACCAACAGTATAAATAGCATGAAGCTTTCAGACTCGCTACAAGCATTCCCTCACTCTTTTTGCCCCCACCAAGTAATTCCTCTTAAGCAGCTTTTCCTCCTGCCCACGATGTGCTGACCAGAGGGGATGCCAAGCAAAGGACAGGAGGGTTGGAAAAGCCAATGAAGACAGATGGGACGGTCTGGTGACAAGAATACCTGCTGCCACTGTCGGCTCCTGCCTCACTGCCCCCTAAACAAGCTCATCTATTACCAGCCTGGGTACAAGCACTCTCTCAAGTTCACCTCCGCATCCATCAGCACAGGCGAGGAGAATCTCCTGCAGCCAATCATTGTGATGAGCTCTACTGCATCCTCACACTGCAGCGCCCAGCTGGGGCTGAGCACCCCTATAGAAAAAGCCCCTCAATCCCAAGGAAAATGTATGCACAGCCCTCTGCAGAGCACCCATCTATGCTCTGCATGCAGCATGCCTGTCTGCAGATTGTTCCTTTCAGCACTTTTCTCGCCCCAAATTCCCTGCTCTCCCCCTCCCTTGATGCCTGAGGCTGTTTTTCTCCTGATCCAGGCCAGCGACAGCTTCAAAAGCAAAGCTTCTGCAGCACGTCTTTGCTGTTTGCTCCCTTTCTCCAGAGGAGCTAAATGTGTTCCTGGTGAGTGAACAGCCATAAAGACTACATTTCCTCCTGGAAGCATTCAGGAACCAGAAATGGGAGAATGGAAGAGACTGTGCGGGCCACTCAGATTAAAAAAAACTCAAGACCTTTAATTAGGATGTTGATTACAGGAATGAATCACTACTGTCTGCAGGATGTCTGGTAATGACCCAAAAGAACAAAGGGACAGGAAGCAGCAGAGGAACAAGGGGAGCTCCAACAGCAAAGACATCAGTGCAAGGACTTCAGCAACCTCATCCTTCTGGTTCTGCTCCAGACGAGTCCATCTCAGCTTGAGAAAGTTGTTTTATTTGCTCTGTGCTTCCTCTCCTCCCCCAAAAAAAACCTCATAGACTCATCTCTTATTGCAAGCAGAGCTCATGTGGGAGAGCAAAAGAGGATGAGGAAGACAGGAGAGCAGGGAATTGGCGCTCAGGTGTGCTGAGAGCATGGTGGGGCTTGTGGAGTGATGAAGCCGCCAAGAAGTTGTAATCAGGACTAATAGTTTGAGGTCCTTAATATTCCTGCAATCCAATAAATCAATGGTGCTAAACACGAGCGAGGGAAGGCAAGCACTGAATTGACAGGACAAATTAGGCTTGGCTGCAGGGAAAGATTTCTCAAATAGTTTGTTCCATATGAGCTCCCAGCGAGCTCGTAAACAAACCAACCTGGGATTCAGCAAGGGAGATATCCCTCGGGTGAGCCATGCTTCTTATGGATACCCCTCCCAGCACACAGATATAAAATCATTAAGGTTGGAAAAGACCACTGACCGTCATCAAACCCAACCCCAGCTCATCCCCACTATGGCCATCAGTGCCACATCTCCACAGCTCTTGAAAACCTCCAGGAACTGATGCCTCCTATGGCACCCAGACTTCCCATCCTGGGACCCCACGTTACCTCAGAGCCACTTCCCTGCTATGAAAAACAATCACAGCCCCCCACGGCACCCCAGGTGTTGCACAAGCATTAACTACTTGTTCACACCACTCCCAGGACATGAGGAGGATTAGCTCCACATTGATTAGCTCCATCTGCTTTGGGGATGCGTGCGAGCCACCATCCAAGTAGTAGAATTCAAGACAGGGATTGTTACCAGAGACACACAGCCACTGTGATTTCTGATAGGGTTAGCACTGTAAAACAGAGCTGCTGCTACCCATAGCGAGGGCAGTGACAGCCCTGCTGAGACTCCCAAACAACCTGAGAAAGACTTGGGGGTATTCTGTAGGGAAATGAGGCTGCATAACCTTCCAACAGTAGAACAGCAACGAGGCAGCCCAGCTCTCCCAAGCCGTGTGAGAGAGGCCTTGCAATTTAGATCACATCTTAAACAAGTGCTGCAGCTACAACCTCAGTCAGGTTAGAAAATCATGTCAGCACAGCGAGCAGCTCAGACATGGTCAGCAACCACATCCCTGCTCAGGACCCAATGTGCCACACAGCCAGCCCCACTGAATTCATCTTACTTCATTCTCAAGCCACACTTAGCCCAGAAATACACTAAAAATGCAAAATATTGGGTGGACAGATGCTTATCTGTGCCTCTATCCCTATGCTGCTCAGTGGGACATCTGCAGAGAAATGAGCACATTCAATCTGGTCATCTCCATCTTCTGCTCCAGCCCTCAGGAAATGAGATGGCCAGACTAAATATACCAGTCACTCTATCCCTTGTCATTTGGGATTTTTCCAGGTCCTTAAATCATTCTTGTCACCGTATGACAAGGGATTGGAAGGGCTGAGATTATTTATCTTAAAAAGGAGACAAATAGGAAGTCTTATGATAAATGTATGTGAATTAATGAATGAGAGAGACAAAGTACATCTGGTATGTCTGTCCTCCCTGCCTTGCAACACAAGAATCCCCTTTGATTCCACCAAAATAGTGACAAATTTGAAACTGATGAAAAGAAACACTTTCCCCAACCAGCTTATGAAATCTGTTGAAGCCAAAAGCTCAGAAGGTTTCAGAGACATTTATATCAATAACAGGACTACCCGGAGTTAATGGTTAACACTAATGAAAAGGAGATAATGAGTTTAAGCCAATCTCTAATGACTGCATTGGGCTGAATCTAAGTTGTGGAGTTTAGCCAGCAATTTCAGCCCGAGAAAAGAAGCTTTAATTTGCACAGAAGTTGCAAGTCACACTCAGCACGGGTTACCTGGGGCTCTCCCTGCCTGGGGCTCAGAGTCCAGCTCTGCTCTGTTCACTGCCCTCACATTCCTGCACCTCCCTGGAAGCATCTGCACCGTTTTTGGTCACACAACAACCACCAGCACACAGTCATCAGCCTGGATGGAGCTCTCAGTGCTTCTGATTTCTGGTTACAACTCATCTATATTCCTTACCCTTGAATTACCCACACAGCAGAACCACCGCTGCTCTATTTTTCCTGGGAATTGTTGCTTTATCTGTAGCCTCTCACTATCATGATTATTATTGATATCAAAAGCGGCGTCCGGAAACCTGAAATGAGAGCCAAGCCTCAATAAGCACATGCTGCAAGATGTTCCCCATCCCAGGAAAGGGCTGGAGCACACTGCACAGACAATACAGGAAAAGAGATTTGCAGGTAGCCACAAGGTCACCCAGAGAGTCAGCAGCAGCCAGGAAAACAGCAATGCTGAGACATCCTCGTCCATCAGCCTCACCCAAAGGCCACCCCTCCTCCTTTCCTTCGTGACACCCTTGGCTGAAAAAGCAACTATGCCTGTTCTGCATATCCTACATTGATGACCAAGCTGGGCCAACAGCACTTTCCTGCTTAAAATCTGAGGTCTGGGCATACATGTTGCAAAGACAGAAGATTTACTTCCTAACATTACCACAGCATCATCTTCCCTTTACTTCCCACCACATCTTCCACGCCTGGCAAGGATCTTTGCCCTTCTGCTGAAGATGACATTAAGGCCATCATATTAAGGCCAGTTAATTAAGGCAAGATCCCCCACTGGGTTCTTATTCAATAGACCAAGAGAGGGACAGATTCCTTCCAAGGATAGCTCCAAAAGCAGGAGCCTCCCATTGCCTACTGACACAACATGGGGCTTTTACCCAACTGAACTCAGACATATGGAAAACCCTCCTGAAGTTCTGTATCACGAAGCAAAAAAATGCTGGAGCAGAATGGCACTTCTCTACCCAAACACATTGCAAAACACTCTGCGCATCCGTCCTGGACATCAACAGCTGCAATGATTGCTATAAAAGGTTTGAACATAGCAGAATGTTCCTTACTGGGGGGTGTAACCTGCTTGTTATTAAGTGCTATATAATGCCAAGCTCCCGTTGTAAAAGGCTCCTCAGAAATGACAACATAAAGAATAACGGTCTCCAAGCAGGACTCAGGTGAAACTTGACAGTTAAAGCCAGGAGAATTTTATATCAAAATCCTGCAAGTTTCACAGGAATGTAACACAAAGCCATAAATCACAGTGGCTTTGCTTACAAGGTTGGCGGAACATGGGAAATATAAAACCCCAAAACTTTTGATGAACGTCCCACATCCCCAGCTGGTGACGTGCTCCTGTGCCGCTGTTTTCCAGACCATATTTACCAACATGTCCTCAAATGCTTCTACTGAGTAACAAGTGCAAGATAAACTCTACTCAAAATAGGGATATAGTCCCAGCCTAAAAGAGGTGAAGCCTTTGGAATGCACAGTGAGGATATTTCTCAGGAGACAGAAGGAGTTAAATGCCTGGAGGCTGCTAGAGGACAAGACTCCACCCTCAGCCTCTGTTGCCCAAATCCCTCCCAAAGCAACAACAGAACAATTCCTCACAACCATATCATGGGCATCACCACGGAGTGGTTAGCAAACACTGAATCGACACGATAGGAACCAGCCCAGACAGAGCACAGCCGCTGCAGGTGCTCAAAGATGGGACAAGAGGAACTGAAGTTGTGCCAGCAGAGGATCCAGGTTGGATATTGCATTTCCTCCTGTCACCTACCTGGCCACCTCTCTGAACTCAATGCTGCATGGCGCAGTGCTCTACGGTCCAACCCTTGCTATTCATTTCATGGAACATGCATGCTAGCAAACTACGTTTAACACAAGGATCAAGTCAGAGAGGAGCTTTAGTGGTTTCATTTAGGCCGTGCAGCTTCCTCTCACCATGGGTTATCGATCTCTGCAGGGAAGAGTCAGCAGCCTTAGCTGACACACCGTCCCTCAGCCAGGGGTAATATATGACCCTGTTGGGAGCTGCCGTTAACTGATGAACCCATCTGGCAGGGGAGCCGCAAAAGTGATTGATTCACTCTCCATCCTGGTACTTAGACTTTCCACCCTCAACAGGCCACGAAGCCTCATTCATCATCTTCATCAATCAAATGGGTAAATATCATTAAATCTGCAGGCCACAGGCAGCATCATTTATTTTTTTTTTCTGGCTTTTATTTTATGTTTCCAAAGTTTTCCAGCTCCTCTCCCTGCACTCCTTTCTGTAAGGCAGTGCTTCCACTTGCCATGGCTTCACTGAGGCAAATGGAGAAGCTGATCCCTGAGAAGATCAGACATCAGAGAGCTTTCGGCTCCTCATCTCTCCCAGGCCTCAGGAGGAGCTCAGAGGGTCAGAACATTTCTGATGCATCCCAACACCAGGCTTTATGCAGCATTGGAGCCATCTGGTGTGCTGCAGCTCGTGATGTTGCATGCTGCTGAATGGACGGGGGTAGCATGGTTAGGTAGCGGTTGGACTTGATGATCTTTAAGTCTTTTCCAACCTGAGCAAATCTATGATTTTATGACTCTATGACTAAAGGAAGTTTGTTCCAAGACTGACACGGGTTACCACTATGAAACACACTCAAATACCACCACAACTGAGCAACACAAATTGCACATCAGTAGGTGCAACTCAGCAGCGCAGCCACGATCGCTCTACACTGTTTACCTGACAGTTTCCCAAGGACAAAGCTCTACTCTGTGACACTCCTGAGGTCCCTCTGCAATCACAGACAGGACAAATTCCTTTATAGCATGAGCAATTCACACACAGAGCTCTCACCAGCAGACCTGAGCAAGGATGCTGCTGATGAGAGCTCAGGAAAGTGGCAGGAGAAGTTGTTTGAGGTGCCTGGGGAAGGCCAGCTAGTTACGGTACCTGGTGTTACAGCTACTTGCACTTTATCACAGCTGTTTATTGAGTCTGTGACTCATATCTCAATGCACTTTATAGAAGTCTCTTATCACAGATTAACTAGCATGAAGCGTGGAGCCCGTCCAACAGCACACGCCAGCACTGCACACCAGAGTACATGCAGAATGAGGACACAGAACAGAAGAAAAGGCGCAGACAGGTTGGAAAGCACCCTGCACAGAGCTGGTGTGGTCATCACAGGAAGCTCCATCCCACCACAGACCCACGCCAGTCCTCCATTCACGCAGCCAAGAATGGATGGCAGATCATGGCTGCAGACAGAAGATGCTCCAACCTGACCCAGGGAAATTTCCAGCAACTTCACAAAGGCTTCGAAGGAAAATCCCAGCCCAGCCCAACTGAGAGCCACGCGAAGGAGCAGACACAGCAGCCAGCCCATCATTAAATCATGGAGGCAAGGCGGGAAGAGCCAAATGAGATCTCCACCTGCCATTACTTTGGAGCAGAGAAAGGGCCAGGAATGCCGAAGGAGGGCCAGCAATGCAGCGATGGATGGGCAGGCAAATCATTTTATTAGCCTTAATTGCCGTTTCAATACCGTACTCATGTCTCCACATAAGCCTTCATTTTGTGCAAAGTTGTCAGTTCATGTCCTGAATGGGCCAGGCTTGTTATCAGCAAGCCTTTTACAGCCCCTGGGCTGTGCATTAATTAAAAAGGCTTTGTGCAGAGGCTCATTCATTAGCACACTGCTCCTTTAATCACTGCCTCTTCAGCCACCAGGACAATCTATAAATCTCCTCAAATATGAAATAATGAAGTGGAATGGTTCAATTTATTACAATGTAATAAGTCAGGATAATGTGGGGGTGGACAGGGTGGTGCTGGAACTGCCTCCTTGCCCAGTTCTCCCATCTCATTACTGACAGCAACCACGAAAGAGATGAGCAGAAAGGACACGGGCGCAAGGTGAGCACAGAGGACAGGAGCCCTCCCACCTCCTGCCTTCCTCCCAGCAGATTGAGGTGGAAGAAGTGAGCAGGACACAGCTTCTCCTCTTGGGGTCATTTCCCAGCAGCTGGGCTCTCGAATGGAGTTGCCCAATAAAATACATCTTGGGCTCATTACGAAGGGAGAAGAGTGAAAACGAGCCTTGGCCTTTCCTAAACGCGTGGAGGATGCTGAGCCAAACATGAATTTCTCTCTCGGTGGAAATTCGGGACTCGAGACGCCAAGGGAAGAAACAGAACTTACAGCTCTTTGAGGAAAACAGCCACATTTTTCAAAGAAAGCACGAAACGAAAACTGCCCATGCAGAAGTTAACAAAAGCTAATTACGCTCCTGAATAAAAGAGAGAAACGTTTGGAAGGAGGATTTGTAAAGAGCACCGGGGCGTCTTTTGAAAAAACACCTAATAGGAAACATCCAACACTCCTGCAATTCGCTACTTTATTTTCCTTGTTCGGTTTCTCCTTATTCAGTTGTAAAAAAGTCATGCATTTTTATGCACTAACAGTCATATAATTAATGCGCCCGTTAATACAATTAATGCTGCGAGTTGATTTATCCCAGTCAAAATTTATTCACAGGAAAGTCAGCTGTGATAAAGTGGCTGCGTGAAAAAAAGAAAGCGAATCACCAAAATACCACATTCCAACGGGTTCTTTAAGACTGGAATCTCTTCCAAGGTCTCTCCTCTCCTTAAATATCCACATTAGCATCACTCAGGATTTCTTTTTTCCAGATAAAATGTGGAACGTGTGAACCATTAACGTTAATATTTTCACTGACCCTGCCTCATTCTGCAGGGTGGGGATGACTCAGCCCACCAAAACAGCCGTGGTTTCGATGCTACGCTCCCATTCATTACCAGAAGTGCATGTGAAATGCTGCTACAAGGTAGGAAAATTATTTCTTTCCCTGTGTTACAAAGGGCTGATTGTGCACCCTGTTCAAACCTACAGCTCTGTAATACTATCAATCTGCTACGTGCTCATTTGTCAACACAGGATCTTTCATCTCCAGGCTTCCCAAAACACTTCATTTGCTCAAGGGTCACTTGTCCCACCATGTTAAGCCTTCCCATCATCCACACAATGCCTAGAAGAGGAATTTTGGGTTCTGCCACCCCCCCCAAGGAGGGCTACTCCATGAGATGTGTGACTAATTACTACTCAAGTCAACAATTAACCCTGTCCCTGGCTAATCCATGAGTTTCAAGGAGCTTTAGAGAGGGAACAGCATGCCAGGGTCCTTACCATCAGAAAACTCTATTATGCAGATCTTCAAAAAAGCTCATTACTACAAAGCTATGAGCATTCAATCCCATTAATAAAACACATCAGTATATAATTATAATATTAGGCACTTAAATTGCAGTTTTCATCTGCAGCTCTCAAAGTGTTTTTACCATAGTAAATTAAGTCCCCCTAATTTGGGCTGGCCCGAGTTTTCCATTTGAAGCTCCTTCTTCAAGGAGGATTTCATTTTGTGCTCAAAAAACACACACACAAAAAAAACCCACACAAAAGGAAATGAGCATCTTGAAGAGGAACATTTCCTTCTGGGGAGGTGTACAAATAAAGGAAATCCACCCCAAACCCATCACAGCCATCACAACCATGGGGATGAGGAGGCAGAATGCTGCCAGAAGGGGAATCGCCACTCATCCAGCAACTTCTCCAGTAGCAGCAATACATATGTATAAATATGCCATTTATTTTACTTCAACCTGTTGAGCACAGAGACCCAACCTTCCTACCACCAGCTTTTATTCGTGGCAATCAATCTGACCTCATAGAATCACTAAGGGTGGAAGAGATTTCTACGATCCTGCCCCAATCCTCCCTAACACCCAACCTGAACCCATCCTGGCGCAACTTAAGACTGCATTTGCATCCTGGATTTGTGCACACCACAGAGCCACGCTCACCACAACCTGATGACATCGGTCAGCGCTGCCTGTGACGAGATGGAGGATGACAGCAGCTCCTCCAGAGCTACACTGTGGTCCAGGCAGGAACAAACACTCTTCCAGCAGTCAGCATAGCTGAGTAAATCAGACATGACAATAAAAGTATCCAGGAAATTCAGTGTCTGGGAGGCAGCACACCAGGCAGACCAGGTTCAGCTTTAATTTGTGAGCAGACCCGCGCGCTCGGGAGGTTATCGCATAAATGCCAGTGTAAATGATATCACCATGGGCACCAAACAGGATGCTTGCTCACGGTCCCGTCAACCAGCACACGCTGATCTTTGGTAATTCCAGCTATTAAAAACAACTCTGAGAGAAATCAGACCTCATTTTGCAGGCGGCACAAGGGGTCTCAATGCCTTCTTGAAGTTTTCCCACATTCAGCTTATCAGACGATGGCTTCCATACATTCAGCTGCTGCGCTGCCTCCAGGTTTATTAAGCTTACAATAAGGGAGAAGGGATGGCTTTTCAGTTTTCCCCAGAGACCCCCTAGGAGAAAGGGAAGCTTCTCACCCACCACTCCAAGCTGCAATTTAGGCAATTACAGGGGATTCAGCCCTTGTGGTTGGAACAGAAGAGCTTCCACAGCCCTTTTCCATCACCGGCCAGCTCACAGCACCATTCTATTGCTGGGCTCCTCTCAGGGCTCAGCACTGCCCCAGCTGTGAGAGGGGAATGGATTCTCCCTGTCACAGGTAAGAGGATTTAACAGTGCTCATCACAGACCACTGCATATGCTCCATGCAACATCTAGGTGAAACTCTATTAAATCCACCCAGATTTTACAAGCCAGGAGAAAAGAGAAGAATCTACACACAAGGGAGAACAGGGGTGCTGGGGGCTCCGGAGATTTTTCTTTTGGCACTTATTGTCTTCTGAATTCTGCAATCTGTACAATATCTATGTTTGTAATCACTCGAAAATTTTCAATTAAATGTAAAAAACCAGAAACAAGTAAATCTATTCTCTCTTTTGACTGTTTTATTGATTGAAATGGATGTCTGAGCTGCGACCACTGAACCATGAAAAGCAATCCGTCTCAGATGGGTAAGAGATCGTTAGGAAATCGTTGTGCTGAGGCAAGAAAAACAGTGCATGTGCAGCACACACCTGCAGTGCACACACAGTGCACAGATGCACTCATGTTACTGCACAACAAGCCATCTACAGTGATAAAATTATATATATACACATGTAGGAATATGAAGATTGAGGAATGTGGTGATGCATTGGAACTGGTTGCCCAAGGAGGCTGTGGATGCCCCATCCCTGCAGGCATTCAAGGCCAGGCTGGATGTGGCTCTGGGCAGCCTGGGCTGCTGGTTGGTGACCTGCACACAGCAGGGGGTTGGAGCTGGATGAGCACTGTGGTTCTCTTCAACCCAGGCCATTCTATGATTCCATGAATGTGAGGTGTTAGCCCATCATAACATTCCTAGTCTTCTACTTTCTACTTCCACCTGCAGCCCTGTCCCCACAGGGAGGAGCAGAGGGCATTGCATGGCTCCCAGCATCACCAGATCTGCAGATTCAGGGTGGGTTGGGTGCAAGAAAGCCCCCAAGCAAAGGAGGGAAGGAACAGCCCACATGAAGCTGCTGCCTCCCCTCAGGATCCCCAAACTGCAACAGAGACATGGAACACTGACTGATAACAGATTCAGGAACAGATGGATGACGCCTTAGTCTGCACTGACAATGCTTTCCTTTTTAAGCAAGGCTATCCTAATATCAACTCCACTTCTGAGCACCTCAAGTTCAAGCTTAAATTAGCTAAATATATATATATTTTAAACTGTAACCCAACCCACATGCTGTGAATCTCGGGGATTTCAGCTCAGCAAAATGGATATTAGGAAAAATGTCTCAGGAAGAGTAGTGAGCTGTTGGCACAGCTGCCCAGGGCTCAGTGAGGTCAGCATCCCAGGGGGGTTCACAACCATGGGGATGGGACACTGAGGGACGTGGCAGTGGGCACAGTGAGGTGGGCTGGGGGATCCTGGAAGTCTTTTCCAACCTGAATGGCTCTGTGAAAACCACACGTGCTCAAGCCAGCCTCTGCAGAAAGGGCAGCCTTGGCATGTCACACTGCAGAGCACAGCTGTGGGAAAAGCTCCCCTAACAACCACAGGGCACGCACAGACCCAAACCCCTTCCAAAAGCTGCTTTCTACCTGGTTTCCTCCACCAACAGCCAGGATAGGGCCCCCAGCATCTTCCTCCCACCAGCACAGCCCAGAGGAGGCACGGAACGTGTTAGCCTCTCCCTGAGCCTTTAATATACTTTCTCTAATTAAGCTGTTCAATTCGCCAGTTTAAATAGCTGCCAATAGCTGCTACAAATTGATTTATCTTTTGATGAAGGTAAAATTTGCTGGAAAAATGAGAGGCAAACAACGTATGGGTTTGGAAGGATTAAATTACTTTGTATTGTGTTACGATTCAAACATATTCTGGGAGACAGGATGAGTCTTTTACAAGTAAATTGTTTTTATACCATACATTCATTTCTATGTAAACAGAAGTACTCTAATTTACACATCCACCTACAATACCTGCTAGATAACAGAAGTGTATAATTAAACGCCAGATGAGATCCTGAGCTCTCCACGGGCATGCACACAAATAAAAAGCAATCCTCCCGGAATCCATCTCAGGATTACAAAAAATGAAATAAGACATCTGAAAGGCACACACGATCCATCTGTGATAGATGCGGCCTCCTGCAATCCCGATGCAAAGGGACGAGAGTGGTCAGGGCTGGAAAACTGCATCTCCATTCCTCAGCCACTGCAGTCCGAGAGCTGCAACCCACTCAGCATCACCAGCTTGGAGAGCTCACCACCTGCACTTCACTGTTTTATTATTGCTTTTTAAACCTCATCAGTCAGAGCTACAAGGTGAAGAGGGATAAATATTTAGAGTGAATCACAGCCAGCCTGACAAGACTGAGGAACAGCAGCCAGCGCTGGGTCGTTTGTGTGAGCCCAGAGGAGCAGCCTGCCTTTAAGCAGTCTTCCTGTGGGATGGGACACGATAACAGAGGTAAGCAGGGAGGAGAAGCTGCCCTTAGCAGCTCCAATACCTGCAGCACACAGCGCTGTGAGCAGCAGCACCCGTGCAAATACACATCACCACTCTGTTCCCAGCAAAGCCAGGCCTGCAGTGCGAATTAAACTGGGCTGTGTGCTTGCTCACTCAAAACCACCTTCAGATTGTCCCTGACATTGGCTCTTCCAAAGGCTGAGCTACAAAGAGCTCGGTGCAAAGGACGCAGCGACAGCCAAAGGGGTTTTGCTTTTATTAACCGTTATTTCGGGCATCCACTTTATATGCTATTTCAGACATAGGCATTTTCTACACAAACACATGGCTGACATCTGAGAGCGGATAATTTGCCCAGACAGGCAGTAAATACATCCCATCTCATGCTTCTTCCTAGAATAATTTGCTTTCTAGTGTCACCTGCCATGTAAATCATCACCTTGGAATTCATCCTAAATAACGTTTCAAGCTGCTCCAGACCAACCAGAATAAAAGAAGATCCCATCACCCTCCCTGATGAGCGATGCTTCTTTCCCAACCAGTATTCTGAATTTATCACAGCAAAGGCATCTCTTGAATTCATGGCTTGCCTGTTGAGTTTCCAGCTCTTAGATTTAGTGGAATCGTAGATTTTCTTCTAGCTATCCAAAAGCCATTTACATCAGTTTTTGTGCTACATCAAGAGCCCTCATTCCACACATCTACTTCTCCCTGTATGAGTATTGGACAGCCACCCACCATCTGGTCACTGCACCCAACAGGTTAAAGCCAGACTGGAAAACGTGCTCAGCATTCCTTCTGCTGCCATTTTGGTTTGGAGGGAAGACCTCCAGGCAAGCCTAGGATTGGGGTTTATAAAGATAGGATGGGAGCAGGTTGACATCTCATACCCTCATCCATAGGGATGCAGCCTTGGGGGCTCCCCCAGCACAGCACACCCCCATCCTGTGCTCAAAACACTCGAGGATCTCTCTTCTGTTGCTCAGCTGCCTCCCTTAATCCTTCCCTCAGTCATCATTCAATATTTGGTTTTGTGACTACATTATTTAACTTGGCAGAGCGTTTTGGGATGCGGCGTGCAAACGCAAGGCTCCGTTTTAAGAACAGTGCGGGGGGGGGGGGCAACGAGGGGAGTGACAACAAAGGGGAAAGCAAAGCTTCACCCATCAAAAACCTCTCCGGGGGAAGCAGGCTGCAGCCACAAACCCATCAGCTGAGGGAATAAATCAGCAAAGCCGGCTCCGATGACGGTAATTTTGTGACGCAGAAAATTGATTCGTACTTTACAATCAACAAGCATCTTCCTCCGTAATGTATGCTCGGCATTTTAGCATAATTATTTGTGCAACAGTTTTAACATTTGCAGCCTTTCCCCGGCTGTCAACCTGGAAGTAAAGAAATAAAATTTTAAAACACTCTTCTTCAAAGACAGGATTAAAAGGGGGAAAAAAATAAAAAATAAAATCAATCTCCGAGCAACCTCCTTTGTATTTTGTTGTGACAAGACTGAATTCAAACAGCCTGTGAAGTCAAAACAACAGGAGAAATATCAATACGTGTTAATTTAATCAAGAAAAGCTATTGCAGGCCAAACTCAACGTTCTCTGTGCCGTGGATTCCGAGGGAGCCGTGCACCCCGTTGTGTCCCAGAGCATCCAGCCTCCTCTCCATCCGCATGCATTTGTCACATCCACTTACACACGCAAATCTACATCCTCAGCAGAGCGCGGCTCCGCTCTCGCATCTCCATCTCTCCTCCTGCAAAACGTTCATTCCTGCCCATCCCTATTGACCAGCAGAGAGCAAAGCCTGCTTCCAAAGGACAGCCAGATGAAAGGGTAAACACGTTAACAAAAACCATCCATGCCACACTTGACTTCGTCAAACCCAGAGCCACGCTTTGAAACAAGAATCTCATTAAGGAAGGCCGAGTTGAAAGGATAAGCCCCAGCATACCAAATGCAGGAATCAGATGTACTTGACCTTTCAAATGAATGTACATTTTCTGACTGACTGTTCATGTCAGGGTAATTCAAACAGGCACCTGATAATCCTCTTAGAAGACTGAAATTTGGATACTGGATGGAGTACAGCGCAGTGCTGGCTGTTGGTGGTCTCATCTCTTAGCCTTGCCCCCAGTCTCCCAACACACCTTCAAGTTTCCCTCCCTCCCTGGGTTTTCTTTCCTCCCACGTTTCCAGAAGACACTTCAAGCCTGGGATTCATTACCAAGACAGCTGATTTCTGCTTTCCCTTTTGCACTCCTCATGCTCTGATGCAATCAGATGGATGCAAAGATCTATTGCCTCAAAAGCACCACGGCCACACATTAGCTAAGTGGAAGATTGGCCACTCAGCTGGCATCAGCAGGAGAGGAAGCAGGCTGCTGGGGAGCCGAGTTTCTCACACTTAATTAAGTCTCCTCTGCAACCACTCTTTCACCCACAGAATTGAGGGTGAGAGCTGTTTTGTTTATTTATTTAACAGTTGGACTTGTAACAAGCTGTCATCTCCACCCCATGCCTGCAGCTTCCTCCAGAGCAGAGATCTGACAGCTGGAGCGGCTCCTCCTGCCATGCTGGCCCATGGGGAGAGTAACAAAAAAGTTCAAAGTCTCTATTTCCCCATCAGAGGGTGCTAATTACCACCCAAAGGCAATGCTAAACAAACACAGACAGCAGCTACAGGATTTCTTCAGAGAGATCATCAGAATGAGATTGATGCCCTGCATGTCTTCCTGGAGCCCCTCCCCTTATGAGTTTTGGCATCTGAGACCCTGGTGAGACCTCACTGCCTACGGTACAGCTTCCATCACCCCCCAGCTTTCATTTACCACATCCATTAAGAAAAGGCACAAACGGTACCAGACCTCGAGGTCCCACACCCCGCAGAGCCCATTTTCCTATCAGCACTGCCTTCCTCAGGGAAGAGGAGCCATTTGGTATTTATGGCCTGAATCCACAACCATGCATAGCAACAGACTGCTCAGTGACTGATGCTGAGAGGTTGGGCTTTTTTTTTTTTTCCTCCTTTGAGCAACACCAAAAAAAAAAAAAAAAAACCAACAAAATGAGTGAAGTCCAACAGCATTTTCCAAGCTGGAAATACATCAGTCTGGTCTAGGAAAGTTAACCCAAGCCATGCAGGGTGCTCACACCCACATTGCTGTTTCCAAGCACGCTGCTGGCTCCTGCTTGTGCCACCTGGGGCTCTCAGCCATTGCCATGCAAGACAGGTAGCGCACGGCTGCGCATCCTCCAGCAAGATCTCCCCTTCCTCCTCCCCCCTAAGCTCCCCTGCATGTAATATTAATTGGCTAATATTTGTTTAGATCATTCCTGACACTTTGCCTTTTGGTTTCCACTGCAGCGCATCAGCAGTTGGGCTGCTGGAGGAGCAAAGCCTTTGCTGGGGGAGCTGTGCCCAACCTGGGAGCAGGGGGCTGCAGAGGAGCTGCTCTCAAGTCAGTCCCCACACCCATGGAAACATCAATAGCAGAAGAAAAACCAGCTTGTACAGCAAAGCAAGAGGCTCAAGCAAAGCACCCAGATGGCACTATTTCCAAGTGTCTGCCACTGCAGCATCTGGGCTCCAACCCTGGAAGTATTTCCATGTAACAACCAATGGCTCTAGAAGCCATCTGAGAAGACTTCCAGCCTAGCTAGCAGCTCACAGTATGTGCAGTGCCACCACAGGATGCAAGTCTCCCTCTGCAACCCCCACTGAGCCCCACACCACCCCCAAACCCTGAGCTCCCTGCAGACACACCTCACACCATCAAGCAGTGGCTCAGGTACGTGTCCTCCTCATGTCATCCCCCTCCTCTCACCTCCTCCTAACAGCTCACGAACTTTGTCAGCTAAATTCGTTGTAATCAAACCATGAAATTGCACGTTTACCTCTATCAACAAACAAAGGCTGGGCAGGGAGCTGGCTCTGCTGGGGGCTGCCATGCAGACAGCACAGCCCTCAGATGGACACTGTGCCCTGCTCAGTCCCCTTATACAGGGCAATGACACCGAGCTCTGTGTCACGTCTGTGAACATCACAGCGCCCCCAGCATCACAGCTCTTAGCACCTCCAGCATCCCTCCTTTTTGTGCCCAACACCAACACAGAGCCACGCAGCAGTGCAAAGCCTCAACAGCCCCAAAACCCCTTGGAAAAACCACAGTCCCACTCCCTGGCTGGCAGCATCCAGGGTGGCTGGGAGAGCTCTCGTTAAGTTAATGGAGTGCTAATTCACTGGCAGACCAAGAGGAGGGATCAGATGCTCTGCCTCATTTGCTCAGTGGAATTGGGCTCTGGAAATGGGGTGGGCAGCAGAGGATGCTGCGCAGCTGGAGGGGGTGCAGAGGGGTCACCTGGGGATACATGAGGCTGCACAAAACTTTTTAAGAGCATTAAGAACTCCCAGTGCAGACAGTGTGGGATCAAAGCAATGTCCCTGAACAGGCTGCATTTGGGGCAACCAAATGGGGACAACCCCACTGGTAAAGCATGGGGAGGACTGGGCTGTAAGAACAAAGCCCTGATCCACACTAAGGCCAACCTTGCCCCAGGTCCCTGAAATGAGGGGAGCACAGCACCCAGCACTGCCAAAAACACAAAGCACAGAGCCACCAGAAGGTCCTCCCCACCCAAAAACTCCATCCCAAGAGCAAAAACCACGCTTTCAGGATTATAACTCAACACATTATTAATGTCTATTTTCAACAAGTGTCTCCATTCCATCCATCCTTCTGTCTTTTTAATCGTAACTTTAAAGCCTTTCCAACTGCGCATTGTGAAAGGACATTAAAAAAAAAAAAAAAAAAAAGGAATTTAAAAGCTTTAAATCTAGTTCTCTGGTCTCTGACCCCCTGAAGATTCCTGCACAGCAAATAAAGTGCTTAGCCACCCTCCTTAAAAAGATTTAATCTACCCTATTTCCAGAGCTTGTATGATTAAACTCTACCTCTAATTCTGTTTTCAGAGCCACAGCTGAATCCTTGCTTAGAAGAAAATGGCACAGGCAATTCTCTGCTCTCCCTTATGTGTTTAGGTACACGTGGGGGATGAGCGGGCTCCAAGCAATTCCCAGCTGGAAACAAAGCCCCCACAGCACATGCTGTCTCCTCATGAACAGGTTGAACATCCACGTAGGGTTCCTACTGCTCCCCAACGTCTGCAGATCTATGGCACCTGTGGCAGGAGCAGCAGAAGCCCCAGATAAGCATCAGGAGACCCAAGCCTGCAAGAACGAGGGCAGGACAGAGCCAGCACCAGCCTGAAAACACACTGAGATGAGAGCATCTCTGAGTGGGCACTGGGGATTCATTCAAACCACTCACCTGTACATGATGGAGCACCCAGACCAGGTGAGGTCCTACAGCAGGGAGCATCAGCTCTCCTGCCCAGGGTCCCCGTCCCACACCAGGAGGAGATGGTCATTAGTGAGGAGACAAACACTGCTGCAAAACCAGCTTCACGCAATGTCACCACATCTCTCTGCTTTATGGCATGCACGGAGTTCGTTAAGGATAATGAGGTGATGCATTTATTGAAAAGCCAGGAGAAATCGACTTTCCAATGAGACACTGCACAGTGACCTTCACCTGCTAATAATCTGGAAGGAGTTCAAGGCCAGCTCTCCAATACGCCCAGCAAGTGGCAAGCATGTGCTAGGGCAAAATGGAGATAGATCTCCAAGGAGCAAAGCATTGCAAAAGACAATCAGAAGGCAATTAACAGGCAAGCGTTGCAGCTCTCGCCAGCATCACAAGGTTTGGCCTTGGGATTGACAGCAACACATCCCTTACACTTCTCTTGGTGAATTTGTTCTAAAACTCCATGTGAAACGACACCAAATCAAGTTCCAAACCTTCCCCATCCCCTTGTTTGATGCTGCCAAAGCCTATTTATTTCTTGCAAATCTCTGCGAGCTGCTGCTCATGAATAGAAATGCTTTTATCAAAAACTGTTCGCATTTTCCACTCTAAATTTTAAAAATAAGTATTTTTGGGTGGCAGGCTGGGGGGGGGGGGGGAGGAGGAGGTTGCCTTCTGCAAGAAAACACTGTATAATGCCCCTTCTAAGCATTTTCATTTCAAAAAGCAAAAGAAAATGTATTTTAAGAATGTCAGCTATGAGACAGGAACAAAAAGCCAATGACAGCATTCCCAGGTTTGGTTTCCAATAACTGCACCACAGATGTTCCCACGGGATCCGTCAGCGCTCTGCAGAGCAGGCACAGCCCTGAGCCCACACACAGCATCCCTGTGCTGGGGGGCTGAGAAATCCCATCCAGTGGCTGGGAGCAGGCAGAGCCAGCCAGCAAAGAGCCCCGGGTCATTTATCTTGATTTCTCTTAGCAACGCCAACGAAGGCTAGAAAACATCAGCTGCATTTTCTCAGTTTGAATTTAGCGTGAGCCGTAAGCAGCGAGCAGGGCAGGGCTCTGGGGTTCCTCCAGGGACACCTTCCAACCCACCCTGCTGGGGAAGAGATGGGGCTGGGACACCCAGCACTGCTCCCATAGGGACGTGGCTGCTTTGCAAGCCCCAAGCTCAGGTAACAGCAGCACAGCTGGGTGTGGGGTGAACCCAATCCCAACCAGGACATGCTCCCCACCCAGCCTTTCTGCAGCCACAATGCAAAAACCTGCAGCGTTGCATGAATGGCCAATGGGTGCCGTGCCTGCATTGGCTTTGGGGGGGTAATTACTGCCATCTCTACTGCAGCACAGGGGTTGGAACTCAATGATCCCCTTCAACCCAAGCCATTCTATGCTTCTATGACATCCTCTCAAGATTAAACACAGCTCCACAAGCCTCCTGCCCCTCTGAAAGTCACTTCCATTTGGATATCACGGCATCTGTTACATTTGGATTGCACTGAGGAAAAACTCCAACTGCCCAATGCCAATCAATGCATTGTCCCCTCAATGCTGGTAAACATTTGCAGGCAGAAGAGAAAAAGCATCACCGGTCCCTATAACACAAGAAGACCTAAAGGGCAACGATACGTCTGGATAAATGAACAGGTAGATGTACTTTCATTAAAATCACCACATTTAAATTACTCACAGATGAGATTGAAGACATGAGGTTAAAAACTTAATTGACTAAATCAACTGAGACGCTGAGGGCTGATTACATCATTTAAAGTAAATGCGATATTGGCCATCAAGAACTGCACGATATATTATTACACATCAAAAGTCATGATTCAAGAAGCACAAACAATATCCTCCCAAATCCCCAGAGGATTTAACAGCATCGTCCAGCCCTATTTCCTGGGATTGCTTTTCTCCTTCTGCAAAGGAGCGGAGCAGGACCGTGCCTATCAGCAGCGCTGCACACAGAGCAGCTCCCAGAGCTGCTGTATGGCAATTAAAACAATAAATGTTTTAATAGATGTGCCCTGCTGTCAGGAACCCAAGCTAGGGGAATGGAGCAGGAAACCCAGGGCTGATGCTGGAGCCCTGCGTCAGAGGGATGGATATCACACCCTGGATGAGCAGCAGCAGCCCAAAGCCTGCACATCCCTCAGAGGAGCAGCCATGTTCCATGGAAATCCAGATCAGCTTGCAAATGATTTGCTAATCCAGACTGGGAGCTCATTAGAGCCTGGGTGTTATCAATAATGGAAAGCTGTGGTGGCTCTCCAACAGGGGCTGGCGGGGCCACGAGGAATTCATAAACCTCATTTTCCCCCCCATCTGCTCCCACCAGGAGGAAGGGACCCCAAAACCCCAGACCCTAAAAGCCACACAAATGCAGGCAGGGGAAGGTGGGGTCTAACCCCATGTAGTGTTATGAACATGCAAATCAGCCCCAAAGATGGGCCCCAGGCACTCAATTACGCCGATTACATTATAATTACAAGCAGTGCCATCGAGGATTTCTCAAAAACCCATGCTTGTTTTTAAAGGCTCTGCCAAGGAGCTGCATGCAGGGCGCATTAGCATGCATGCACCATGCACACGTGGAGCGAGGTCTCCTGTGCATGGGTGGGAAGCAAAGCAAAAAGCAAGGTTCCTGTGCACCCACCTCCTCCCAGCAGCACCAGGCAGTGCAATGCACCAATTCCCTGGGCTGGTGGGCTGCACACACCGTGTGAATGGCACAAAGGGGTGACCCCAAGGAGCCTGGGCTGGGGGTCAGTGCTATGCAGCAGCAGCACTGGGAGCTCTGGCACAGCTGCAGCCCCACTGCAGCTCACAGAAGCAGAGCATCCCACTGGCTGTTAGGGCATTAAACACACAGGGGTCTGCATTACTAAGCCATTTGCTGACAACAAAAAGCCAAAATACCCAACCAAATGCACCATAATTGCAGGGTTTCTAGGCACCAGGTTCTCTAGCTCTGCATTTGAGTGCTGTGTTAAACCAGGCTTCAGGAGCCCAAGCCAAAACCAGCCCTACATGCTGCCCGTGCACCTCCCAAGCAGGTCCACACAGCATCCTAAACTACCAGAGCAGGGTGCTGCTGCCCTGCATGCTGCTGCCCAGCCCAGCAGGTACTCGGTGCTTTCTGAAGCAGAAGTGTTAAAATTCCCTGCACGGCACAGGAGGAGCCATTCCCAGCATCCCGCCGCAGAGCAAGCTAATCCTGCCAGGTTAATTCTCCCCCTCGGTTCATTCCAGCTTATTAAAGCCAGCAGGCACCCTGCAGAGGATTCATTACCTGTGTCACTGGAAGGCAAAGCTGGGCCATAATGAGCCGAGAAACATGGGGAGGATGCTCCTGCCACCTGCCCATACTGCTGGGTTTCTCCTGGAGACCCACAGCCCCCAATCCATGCCTCCCTGGGCAGTGTTATAATCAACAAGAGGAGCGTGCAGGTGAGTTTTACATTGCCCCAAACCCATTCCCACTGGCTTTCATCAACCCACGCCCTGCATTGGGAGCCCACCCCACTTTTATTTCTCTGCACCAGCGATCGCTGGGATTTACTGGCAGAGGGCAAAAGGAGATGGATTTGCAGATAGGTGAGTGAGCACAGAACCAGAGAGAGAGGTGGCAGCTGCTGCACTACATCTTCATCCCTTTAAATAGTTCCCAGCCTTCCCCCCACAGAGCCGGGCTGGTTGGCTAAAAGAGATCTCTTCTAATTAATCAAGTCCTCACCATCGCCACTGAAACAGAGTCAGAGCTGGCAGATAAAATATTGCAAGAGCTAACAGAGGATGGCAGGCTTGGGTTAGCAAGGCAGAAAGCAGAGCTGGACGTCAGCTGAAGGGGCACAATTATTTCACCACCACACTATGCCTCTATTGCCTGCTGGGCTCCAGCACCAGCCTGCCTTTCTCACTGGGTTTTGTTCCCCCCAGCCCATTTTTCACTCCAGTTCCTTGGGTGTTTTTTTTTTCCTGGTTAATTTGTTGCATTCCACGCTTTCCCTTCCACCAGGGAAAACTTAGAAATCATTGAATCACAGAATGGCCTGGGTTGAAAAGGAGCACGATGCTCATCCAGTTCCAACCCCCTGCTGTGTGCAGGTCACCAACCAGCAGCCCAGGCTGCCCAGAGCCACATCCAGCCTGGCCTTGAATGCCTGCAGGGATGGGGCATCCACACCCTCCTTAGGTAATTTGGATCTAGGCTGGGCTTTTCTCTCTTGCCTCATTTCCAAAAGCTTGTTTCGTTTTTTACTTTTGTTTGTTTGTTTTTAAATATATATATAAAAAATAAAGAAGAAAAAAAAGGGGAAAAACAGCAAAGAATGCTAAAGGAACTGGGAGATGAAGGCAGCTGTGACCAACACTCCCAATCAGGAGGGATGCAAAGAGGGTTGAGGAGACGACCGCCATTTTGCTCACCCTCATGGGGGGGGGCAAGCAGCTTCCAAAAGCACAAAAACGCCCCAAAAACAGGAGGAAAAAAAACACCACGTTACCTGGAAATCACTCATCTTTACACAAGACTGGGTTTCCCATTGCTCCAGCAGCTTCTCCCTTCAACTCGCAATCCATTTAAGCTCCTTTGCCTCTCCCAACAGCAAAACTCTGAACTCCCATCGACACGCAGCTCAAAAAGCCCCCACCTGGTGCAGCCCCGCTCATTTAAGAGCTGGGCATTAATTAACACCTGTGGGCCGACCAATCAGTGCACGTAGGCAGAACCCAAGGGCCGCGTGCTGCAGGCGGTCCTCAATGTGTGTGGAGCTGTGCTGCGCACCTGGCGCGTGCAGTCAGCTGGGGGTGATTAACGAAATTAACCGTCCAGTGGAGCTTTGCAACAGCCCGGCTACAGGGGGAAGGGGTGAGCGCTGGGTTCTGCTGCTAAGAGGTCTTGCATGCTGCAAACGCGCGTGTCCCGGAATGCAACGTGGGCTGCGCTTTGCAGGCAGGCGGCAGCAGCAGCAGAATCTCTTTGCAGAAGCGGGCTGCAGCCTGAGGCAGCTCGAGCGCTGAGGAAAGCAGAGCTGCTAAAGGAGGAGCGTTATCTGCGAGGAACAGGGCGCCTAAAATCCATCTTTGCCGCTCGGCTCCTCCCGCAGCAGCGTCCCGCGCACCGCGGGTGTCCGCTCTGCTCGCGCTGCGCTCCGCGCCCTGCGGTTCCCTCTGCCGGGCTGGAGTCCTGTTCAGGTCAGCTTCAGTTAGCAAAAGTTGGAAGCGGATGAGCGAGTCCTTCCGGCCGGGAGCTGCGCTGCTCCGGCTGCTTGTGGCTCAGCGTGCAGCGCGGCTCTGCCGGAGCCCGAGCTTTGGACACCTCCCCACACCTGGAGCACCTCTGTGCCCGCTTGGCTCCCCTCTGCCTCCAGACCGAGGCAGGAGCCCTGTGCCAAGCACGGAGAAGCACCCTGCCCTCATTAGTTTGCAGGTGCCATCTGCCTGCTGTCACAATTCCCCCGTGCCCACCAGGCTGTGGCGTTATCCCATTGCTGCCTGCCTTGGTACCAACCACCTTTCAGGTCCTCCTTTTGCAAGCCAGGGGTCAGCAAATGCAGCAGGGCTGTGTTTTGGGTTCCCCCCCCCCACTCCCTGCTCGCTGTCAGAGCATCCCAAGCATGGCCGGTCCCCAGCCCGGCTCCTATCACACCTCAGAGAGATAAAGATGGGACAAGAATTCTAAATGCTGCCACTGCTATCAGCGGGATCTGGAGTCCTTTGAAAGAAAGAGTATGATGAATTCACCCACAATCACAGGCACAGAGTGCAGGGTGACGACTTATCCTTCACCATACATACAGATTTATTAAAAATTTAAAATTGCTACATAGATCTGAAGAGCCGGGTTATTTATTTTTGCAAGGGCTGATCAATCACACGTGTCCCCAAAGGATGCCAGACCTTTAACTACTCATCTGATTATGCCTGCTGTACCCGCTCCAGCCCCGCTGCTTAATATTTTATCCGCACGGCTCTGAGGCAAAGGCGGAGTGGAGTCTGATTTCCTGGAGGAGCAGAGACCTGCCTTTGGATTTTTATCAGCTCCCACTCAAGGGCGAGAGGTGGAAGGAAAGAAATAACTTTTATTTTGCCCTCTGCCCCTCCTTTCAAAGCAACAGATTTACTTCAATCATCGCCGTTCTGAAAATATGGGCTTTTCCACCCTGAGCTCACACCCGGACTGCAAAGCGTTTACAGCACAGGGAGGAGAGAGCAAGGAGGTGGGCAGAGCTGCCTTCATCCATGGGCTTTGCTGCTGGCATGGTCCTACTGTGCCCATCCATCCTCCTTCCTCTGGGAGAATAAAAGTGATTGCAAGTGCTTTTGCAGCCAAACCCCCTGAATCTGCATGTCTTGATGTGGGGGGAAACTGAGGCATGGAAGGAGGATGGGAGATGCTGCTTACCAGTGCTCGGTGCTTAAGCCATGCTGTTTTACCCCAGTACATCATGGCCCTGTGCTGGGGCTCACTGAATGGTGATGGCAGTGCTAAGCAGATCTGAGAAGGGAGTGAGCGAAATCTCCAAAAATGTGTAATTTTTTGCATGACTGAGTGTGCAGATGTAATGATAGTGGTATTAAAAAAGGATAAAAAAGAGGAAAAGAAGAAAAAGGAAAGAAAGAAAAGGAAAAAGGGAAGGGAAGGGAAGGGAAATCAGGCCCTTAAATGAATGGCAGTTGGCAAAGATGCACAGTTGGATGGAGCTGCACACAGCGGCTATGACAGGGACAAGTGGCATCCCTTGGCCATGTCCCTTTGGAGGGAGGTCCTCTGCAGGGCCAGCCCTGCCAACAGGCTCATCAGCAGACTCAGAGCTCATTAAGGAAACGAAGAGGTAGGAATCCCCTCTCCAGCCTCTCTGTGCCAAGGGGGAGACGATGGGAAAGCGACCAAGAGGGAGAAAAGCTGCACGCCAGCACACAGCCATCACATCTCCCTGAGATTAATAAAGTCCATGAAGACTGACAGGGAAGAGCATGAAGGGGAAGAGCGAACCATTATTATTCCAGGCACACCGGGTGCCCACATCGCCTGCATCAGAAGGAACAAAAAGAGTTTTCAGAAAAATCACGGTCAGTTAGCTGAAGATTTATGAATTTTATTCTTAGTGCACTTTAATTGCACCTATAAATTAGAAATGAACTAATTCTGTGCTGTGTAAAGTGACTGCATTCACCTAAAAAATTGCACTTCAACTTTTAATTCCACTTCAATTGCGCACACACACAAAGTTAACACCGCGCCGCGCGCACATCTCACATCGTGCACTCTGGAAATTGCCATCACCATTTAATTCCACCTCGGCTGCACACATACATTTTTTAAAAGTTACTGCTGTGCTGCACTGAGCGACATTAATTGAGTGTTAACGAGCTGTCTGATCAGCTTCCCACTGTCCTTATTACTGGACGTCGGGGTCTCTGCGACGTCCCAATTAAACTGAATCAAAGGATACTTAATGCACGGTAAACTGGTTCCCAGCCACTTGAACTGATTAACCAGCTGTTCCCTGTATGTGGGTCCCTGTTTGGTGATCCCTTGCAGGCTGTGCTGTCAGTGGGGGTTCGTGGTGAGCTCGTGGAGATAAGCAGCTTGGGATGGCACTTTTACATAGAGCCAGCACGTCCCAGTGTGGCCTGGAGCGGGGCGATGGAGAGGCAGACAGCTGGCATTGTGGCCAGGGCATCCGGAGTCATCCTGTGAAGCCCGTTTTACTTAACAAACTCCAACAATAAAAAGAGAAGCAGGGGAAGTAAGTCAGATCACTGAAGAAGACATCCTCTCAACTGAACACCTACCTGCAAAAACCCCCCCTGCGGTGTGAAATCAGCACAGAACTTAAGGGTGGAACGGCAAAACCTCCCATCTGGCTCATGGCTGGCAGGCTGCTTTGGCATGAGATGAAGTGCTTTTGCACACAAGAGTGAGCAAAGCCGAGGTGCTCAGTCACCACGGACCCACCTCAACCCCTGCAATGGCAACGGTCCCATGCTTGGTGCAAAAACCAGGGGCCAAAGGTTTGCCTTTCATCCAGCTGCAGGCAGAACGGCGCTCCAGCTGTTTGCAGCTCGGCGGCGTCACACGGAGAGATAAAAGAGAATTTAAGGTGCAGAGGAGAACCGAGCAGATCCTTGTAGATTGGAGGCAAACAAGATAAGGGAGCAATGATGAATACAGACGCATTACGCTGGGACGATTCAAAGCACAGGCAGTTTTGGTGCATGGGAAGAAGTGATAGTGCCATGTACTTACAGCCCCCGAGCGGCTCTCGAAGCTGGCGGCCAAGGTTTGCCCATGTCAGTCTCAGCCAGGAGCAGGCAGTCACGCTTGAGGAGGCAAAGAAAACAATGCTACAACCATCAGCATCTAACCTCAGGAGGGAAAGGCTGGCCTTCAGCATCAAGGGCATTCCTCAAAGCCTGGGCAATAACATTTTCTCTTGCTGCTTATTTTACGAGACAGACACGGAGCGCGCGGCGCAATTATCAAAGCCTTCAGCTCCCCCCTCTCCTAAATGGAACAGTCAAGGAAAATAGTCTAATTTGACAATTTTCAGCTTGTTGAAATGATACGTGGAAGAGACACGGAAGAAGGAAAGCATATTATTCACTATTTGACAAATTATTGCTATTATACAGGAGGCGAATCTGAGTGCAGGAGATGCACGGTGCTGCTGGAGGCAGCGCACAGACTCTCCCCAGCCATCAAAAGGCTCTGCCATGGGGCACAGAAAACCTCCCCTGCACTCAGGCCGTGCTCCTGGAGCTGCAAAGCAAAATAAAGGAGCAGGAGGCAAATGGTTGGCAGATGGGGTCTGTAAATGGTGACCTCCTACTGACCACGCTTAAGATGGATGGAGTTAAGAGAGGCACGCAGCCACCAGCACCCCCTGGGCAGCAGGGATCACAGAATCATTCGGGTTGGCAAAGACCTCTGAGGTCCCCAGGGCCAACCCCCTCCCCACACACGCTGTGCCCACTGCCCACATCCCTCAGTGCCACATCCCCACGGCTCTGCTACACCTCCAGGGCTGGTGAAGAAGACGGGAATAGCTGCAAGGAGATGGTGCCATTTATTTCATATGGAGATGGTGCCATTTATTTCATATGGAGACGAGCAAATAATGCACCTTTCCTCCGTGTTTGCCAGCATTTCTCCTCCCCATTTGTTGTACAAAAGGCAGAAAGGCACAGGCCTGTGCGAGCTTGGCTAAGGACAGAGACTGATGCCCTGCTCTCCCCTACCCCAAATCACGCTGTGGGCAGCACACAGGGATGGGACCCGTGCCCCAAAGATCCCAGAGCCATACGAGCAGGGCCACCCTGTCCCTACAGTCCCACCTCCACCCCAAAGTGCCATCCCCATCGCTCCTGATCTGCTCAAATGTATTCATGAATTCGCTCAGAAAGTTCTCTCTGTGCTCAGGCGGGTGCTGCTTGTAATTGCTGGCGGCCAAAATCTGTTCTGTTTTTTCTGGCTGAGGTACCAGGCAATCATCAGCTGTAATTATTTCGAGTCTTGTTACAGATGGATCTCCGAGCTTTCAGTCTTAAACAGAATTCATTATTCAAATGCCTGCTCCAGCCTTCTGCAGCAGGGTGGGCTCCTCGCAGCCACCACGAGCAGCACGTGGCTGCGGGGGGCGATGGGATCTGCTTGTCAAAGCCGCCCCATTCCTCACAGCCCCTGCATTTGTGGTGGGACCACGTGCTGTGGAGAGCCAGCTCCCAGTGCTGGGGATGGTGGGGGTTCAGCCCCTGCTTCTCCCGTGCCTTAGCTCAAATCACAGAACGGCCTGGGTTGGAAGGGACCTCAAGGATCGTGAATCTCCAACCCCCCTGCATAGGCAGGGCTACCAACCTTCACATGTAACACTAGACCAGGCTTCTGGTTGGTCAAATTACAACCTGTTGCAGCAGAAAGAGGCTTAATGTCAGCTGAGAAATAACTCATCTGAAGCTTTCTCCCAGCTGAACCACCCAGCTCAGCATTTTGGCAGCTGTTGGCACACGGAGCACCGCTGCGGAGGATGCTGGGCGCTGCCTGGTGATGCACAGCCTAAAGGAAGGAGGATCTGCAGGTTCAGGTGCATGTTGAGAGGCACTGCTGGCTCCTCCGTGGTGCTAAAGCAAAGCTCTCCACTCCCTTCCTGCACTTTGCCCCTGCAGCCCCCTCCCCAAATGCACAGGGGGGAGATGGAGCAGCAAAGCCAAGGCACACAGCTCCAGCAGTGCTCTGCTCCGCTCCTCAGCCACTGTCAGAGGCAGGAGATCTCTCTCCCATTCAGCTGCCCAATGGATATTGGCTTTATGACAACATCAAGATTTGCAGGGAAAGCGTCTCGTTTCCTTTCGAATTTCCAATTTTTGATTCACAACAGCCAAAAAGGATCATTTCCTGGCTGCCTTCCAGGCCAAAGCTGGGGCATTTTCCAATTTAAAAAGTCAATATTTTCCATAGGAAATCTCAATCTTTTGTTTTTTTGTTTTATTTTTTCTCCTTTTCCCCCTCCACCAATAAAGGATCATTTTGTCAAAGTTTTCCACGGGGAAGAGGAGAGGGACTTTGCAGCAGGCAGCAAAGTGCTGCTAATCTTATGCACACACAGAATGGAAACACAGCTTCCTGGTGGGATTTCTGCTATTTTGTTTTTATAAAACTTTTAATCTCTGTATCCTTCCGCTACTGTTTGTATTTTTCGTGTGTCTATTTGAAAAGCAAACAATATTGCCTGCTCCCGTGGCGCGCCGGGTTTGGTTTTGCTTTACACTTATTTATTTTGCTCAGCAGTTTAAATTATTAGTCCCTGACCCTGCAAATATCTTATGGCACGTGCAGCTCTGTGCGTGCATGCCAGCAAAATGGGAGGAGGGGGTGGCAGCAGGATGGGGCCATGGGTTTGTTGGCATGAGGGATCCCATCGACGCCTCCAAAGCAAAGGGCCAACGGCGGGCTCAAAGTGCAGGGAAGGGCATGGAGAGGAGCTGGGATGGGCTCAAAGAAAGGGAAGAAGCTGCAGGAGCAGAGCAGACAGTGAAGGCTAGGGGAGCAACGCTGGTCCCGTCACTGTATGCGCTGCCCCAAACCTCTCCCCCATCCTAACCCCCAAACTGCTTCTCCCAGCCCTCCTGCACACCGAGCTGTTGAGCAGCGAGTTGTTTGGCAAAATACCACTTTCTATCACGGTTAAAAGGACAAAAATGCAAGAAAACAACAGCAGCAACAAAAATCACAACCTACCCCAGTCCTCCTCCGTGCCTCCAAGCTCCCCTGTGCAGCCGAGGAGCTGCTGGGACCCAGCACTGCCAATCACCCTGCCCAGCTGCATCTGTGCTGCCCACCTGCAGGGCACTGCCAGCACCGTTTGCTGGTGAGTGAAGGATGCATTAAAGGAAATAAAAGTACAGGGAAGGAGCAGAGCATCGTGCACCCCTTCCTCTGAGTGCTGGCACCCAACCAGCACTGGCCCTGCCCATAAGGATGCTCAGTGCAGCTCCGATCTCAGCTTGCAACATCAGGAATGGTATTTTCTCCAGTTTGCAGCACTGCCTTTGTCTCTTTCTCACACACAGAGGGGAAAAAAAAAGAAAAAGAAAAAGAAAAAGAAAAACAAAAGCCCTGAAGAAATGCAATTAAAATATTATAATTATTGGTGGTGGAGTATTTGCTTTTATCGGCTCCTATTTAAAAAGATGCAAATAGAGGTGAGTTTAGCATTCCAGTCAGCCCTGCTCCCTCCTACAGGGATGGAAATGTTTGGTTTAGTCAACTTTGTTGTGTCGATCCTCCAGTTTCTCTCTTCTTTCTTTTTTTTTCCTTAACAAAAACACTCACGTTCCTTCTCCAGCAGCAGCGCCGCATCCCCCGCGGTGCTCGGATGGGTACAGCTAAAAGCACAAAATATCCCCCAAATCCCCCCAGCTGAGGGGGTGGCAGCATCAGGGCATCCCAAACGCTCCTCAAGGTGCTTTTTGTCCCTAATGCTTGCTAGCAAAGGGTTTGGGGATGTGGGGGAGCCCGCAGTGACAAAATGGGGGTGTTGGGGGTGCGGGGGGAGAGAACAGACCTGGTTGGGAATGGGGCTGGGGGGGCACCGAGGCAAAAGGCAGGTGGGGATTGTGGGCTTAGAGCACCCTCAGCTGGGCAAAGCGCAGCCCTGCGCCTCGTGGGCAGCGAGAGAACGGGGCGTCCCGCTACCAGGGCTTTGTGGTGCCCTCAGGCTCCTCCTAGAACGGGGATATTTGGGGACGTTTCCCTGCATTGGGTGCCGCAGCCGCCTTTCCAGCACCGGCCGTGCAAGGTTGGGGCTGATGGTTGGAAGTCGAGGCTCTGCTACCTGCGTGGTCTTTGTCCCTTATTGTGCCCACAAAGCAGCTCCATCCCATGTCCTGTCACCTTGCTCACGGTGCAGTACATGGCCGCTGAGGCTAATTAACTGCCTAATTAAAGATCAAAGCACTGATGGTGTTTATCCCCACGGGGACAGCCTTAAATGAAATCTCCGTAAGCGTCACCCAGGTGGTGGCTGTGAATCACAGAACGGCCTGGGTTGGAAGGGACATCTAGCATCATGAATCTCCAACCCTCCTGCATGGACAGGGCCACCAACCTCCTCATTTAATACCAGACCAGGCTGCCCAGGGCCCCATCCAACACCTGAAGGTGTTCATGCATAGGGATGCTGCAAAGCCCAGGGATTGCAGAGCACAGCATGGTGCTCCTGGCTTTCCCCACTTTTCACTTCAGCTAAGAAAGGAGAGAGTGAAAAGTGGTGAGAGGTTGAAGCTGATGGGGCTCAGCCCTGGGTGCTGGTGCTGATGCTGGGCTGCGAGGTGGGGGACACGATTAGAAATTATGGCCAAGTGTAAAATCAGCTCCTTGGTTCCATTAGTCATCTTTATTTCTCTCTCTCTTCAAGAAAATAAAACTGTGGAAAACACACAGATGTTGTATTTCATGGCATTTCAGGGAGTCAGCGGGACCCAGGTGGAAAAACTGCCCAAATAACCGCAGGGCAGCGCTGAGCAGAGCTCTTGTCCCGTGTTATTAAGCTTACCTTGGCAATAAAACTCACAAGATGATAAAAATGCAAAAAAGGCCATTTGCTCCTCACCTCCTCCATCCTTCGGTTTGCACTTTCGATCGGACTCCAGAAGAGCTGATTCATTTCCATGGTTCTAACCCATTTCACTGCAGGGCTCAGGAGAGAGCGGATTTCTGCACAAACACCAAACCCAAACCCATGGGGTGATGGAACCCCCCCCCCCCCCGAACCCCACTCTTCTCCTACAAACAGTCCCCAGAGAAGGCCATTAGTACCGAATATGTTTTTCAAGCAGAAGCTCACAGCTCGAGCCCCTAACAGTTAACCTAATCCTCAAAGCAACAGGCTGATACAAATGAATCATATCAAGCCTTTCTTCTTATTATTTCTTTATTGTTTGCCCTTGTTGTTGAGAAATCTATATTTTAACCCTAATTGTCTCCCAGCGGTAATGATTAAGGCATGACGGGGCGATTTGCATTACAAATGCTATAGGGCTTTCTGCCTGGCCCCGATGAATTGCTCTGTGCCTAATGCCCATTAGCATGTGTTTGCTTTTCCCATGGTTTATGAACACTGGAAAACAAAGCACTGTGCTCCTCCAGTGTTCACGACTTCAAATGGTTGTTTTTCCCCGGACTGGGTCCTTCTGGCTGACCAGGGGGC